>NC_056744.1:1617056638-1617069138 GCF_019279795.1 Protopterus annectens | reverse complement strand
ACACAGTCCATCCATCTCTTTGCTGGATGCCCTCATTTCCTCTTGCCTTCTTCCTGTCTGTCTCAAATCTTCTTCACCAGATGGTAGTCTGCTTTCCTGCACATGCCGAATCACAGTAATCTGTTTTCTTTGACCTTTTCAGTACTTGGAGTTACTTTGGCTTCGGCTTCTATGTCCTCATTCCTTCATCTGTCCCACAGTGTGCATCCTACCACTCATCTCAGACACTTCATCTCCATCACCTCTAGCTTCCTCAACTAATCTGCTTTTACTGCCTATGTTTCTGTACCATACAGTAGTACTGGTCACACCAGTGTTGTACACTTTACTTGTCAGATTCTTTAGCACTCTTCTGTCATAGACTACCCCAGACACTCTGTGCCAGTTGGCTGCAGCCCCTCTTGATTCTAGCTTTGACCTCCTCATTCAGACTTCCCTTTTCATCAACCACCCCTCCCAGATACTTGAAGTTGTTAACTTGTTTCACTGTTTTCTCTTCTATCTCAGTTTTCAGCTTATTCTGATTTCCCCAATTTGCTGCCATTACAGCTGCCTTATCTGGACTCAGTTTCATCCCACTTTCCTTCAGATTTGCATTCCATTTCCCCTGTCCTTTGCTGAAGTTCTTACTCAGAGTCTGCCTGTAATGTCACATCATCTGCACACAGTGACTTTGTTGACGTGACCCTCCTACCTGTTTGCTAATGTAGTCCATAACCAGTATGAACAGCAGTGGGCTCAGAGCTGAATCCTGTTGCACTCCTAGTCCCACTGGGAACTCTCTGTAAGACTAAACACTGTTTGCATTTGAGTCACTGGGTCCTAGTACACAGCTTGCACTAATTTTACCAATATTTCTGGGACTTTGACCCACAGCAGGACTGTCCAAATCAGCTTTCTTAGGACCTTGTCATAAGCTTTCCCCAAGTTTAAGAATGCCCATTTCAACACTTTCCTAATTTCTAGATTCTTAAGTATTTGTCTCACCACAAACATCAGGTCAGATGTGTTGCATCCTGATCTGAATCTGAACTGCTCATCACCCATCTTACTTTCTGTTACTCTAATTATCCATTTATCAACCACTCTCTCCAGAACTTTGATGAAATGTGACAGGAGTTTGATACCTATGTACTGCCCACAGTTGTGAATGTCCCCTTTGTTCTTGAACACTGGCACTAGCATGCTTATTAGCCAGTCATATGGGATATGTCTTTCTCTCCATAGTGCTCTAAGTACTCTCAGGAGCCATTTCTCCCCTATCTCATCCAGCATCTTCATTGTATCTGGTACGACCTCATCTGATCCTGCTGCGCCTCCTATTCACTCACCATAGGCTGTGTCTGGGGCAGTACAGATTCTGTGGGGTTTTCTTCATTCAGAATCTGCTGGAAATACTCCTTCCATCTGCTTTTGATGTCCTGTGGACTGGTGAACAGGTGATCCCTTATGAAGGATGTCTGACTATTTTATCTTTCTGTCTTTGCCTTGCAACCTGATTGAGTTTCTTTGTGTCATCCACTAAGTCACTTTCTAGAAGTTGGTAGAGTCCCTCTGTTAAACTGTTTGTCTCTCTAAGCCTCTTTATTAGCCAACCAGTATTCCTTCTTACACCTTGTTTGTCTTTTCTGTCTTACACTTTATCCTGCACTCCTTCTTTCTTTTGATGACTTCGTGAACTTCTGTATTCCACCATTAGCATTCTTTATGTACCTTATTTTCGATACCTATCTCAGCTGCATATCTGTTCCGTAGAACTTACACATGCTGTTTGACATGCTGTCTTTCTTCTTCAACTCCCCTATTTCCTCCTCTTCTTGAACTGCTACAGCCCTGAGTAATTTGTTGAACTGTTGTACTTTCTCTCCAGTCAACTTCCTTCAGCCTGGTCTCTGTTGATCTTAGAGCCTTCCTTGACCACTACTTGTGGCAACCAGTGGTTTATACTGTGGGCCAACTGTACCACTGGGGATGACTTTGCAATTGCTGATTCTACCCCAGTGAACTTTTCTTACTAAGAGGAAGTCTACCTGAGTTGCATGTTGGCCACTTTTGTATGTGATCTTTTGACTGTCTCTCCTTCTGAACCATGTATTGGCTACCATCAAGAAATCTAGATGGCTTCTCCTTCTTTATTCCTGTTGCCTCACTCATGTGGTCCTATGCAGTCATCATATCCTGTTCATATGCATTCAGGTCACCCGTTATGACCACCAATTCCTGTTGTCCTGCTTGGTCCTGCACCTGCTGCTGAATGTACTGTTTTCCTCACTGCTGCTGTGAGGCATAGACTGGAGCCTGATTGCCGTATCTGACATCCGTCTTCATTCTGTCCCTTATCACAATTCCCACACCATTTCTAGCCTGTCCTTCGATTCAGGTTCCCAAGCCAAGTAGCTTTGCTGTGCTGTCCTTCCATCTTGATGGCAACTGACCCACAGCTGCTGGGTTTTATGGTGGGCACACAAATCCTCAATCCTCAACCTGCTTATCACTGGCAAATACCCATGCCCAATTTGGTGTCATTATGATCAGATCACCTAGAGCCATATTTTTACACCATTAAGTGGCTAGCCATGCCAGAGCACTCAGTCTGTAATCTGTGTTCTGTTATCTTGAGGATTGACTTTGGCACCATAGAAGATGCCCAGAGCTGTTGGTTTATACAACTCTCCCCCTCTATAGGGCACCATCTAGAGTCTGCGTGCTGCCCACAGCTCCATTCTTAGGTAAGTTTGAGATGGAAACATTCTGCATGTTTTTGGAGATGGGAGAAACCCCACAGAGAAAACATGCAAACTCCAAACAGGCATTGTTCAGGGGACAGGGTCAAATCTTGTACTTTGGGCATGAGAAACAAAGACCTTAACCATTATGCCAACTGGTCTCTAAATATACCTATACAAAATGTAATCACCGAGCCTATTTTTTAACTTACTAAAACACTTTTACTAATTATGTATTCATGTTATTTTGTGCAGCTTTTCTCCTAGACCTCCAGTGAAAATCCCATTTGGACTTTACTGGTCAAGAAAAAGAAATATTAAATAAATTACATTAAAACCACAATGGAGCCAGACTCAGCTTTCCACTGAATTTTATTGCTGCTACAATATGTTCACTACATTTGTAAAATGTTTAAAGTCTATATGACTAAGTCCACCACTCAGGCTCAGTTCCAGACTGCTCTTTCAGCAACAGGCTGTAAAATATAGCCTAAAGGTATAGGTTCTGCCAGGCCTTCCTTTTAGTGCCACCACAGGTTCTTCACTTGAGTTTGCCTCAGACCATGTCCACAATGAATGCCAGCAGGGCTGTGCAACTGCTGAATCTTTGGTAGAAAACCTAATAATGACATATGATGCACTAACAACTGAGGAACCAACTCCATGATTTACTTTTTTGTCAGGCAACCTCTTTTTATACATTTGTAAATTGATAATTGACATCATTAATGAGTTAATTAATTTAATTCATTCACATTAAATATACCAACTCCAAGATCACACAATAACGGGATGAGGGCAAATTTCCAGACCCCACTATACCACAATCTCATATGTAGAGTCACTGAAAGGCTGAAAAAGAATTACAGGTTTCAAATGGATAGATTAGATTAGATAGATAGATAGATAGATAGATAGATAGATAGATAGATAGATAGATAGATAGATAGATAGATAGACAGACAGACAGACAGACAGACAGACAGATAGATAGATAGATAGATAGATAGATAGATAGATAGATAGATAGATAGATAGATAGATATCCAAAACTGGTTCTATATCACTTCATCAAAACCTCAATCCGTTGAACCCCTATTCATCGAAATTAAAACATGAAAGACCATTTCAGCTAACACTTAAATCAGTGAAAAGTTTTCCTAGGGGGAAAAACAACTTGGCCACTAGAGTGACCATGAGGCAAGCTACATAATTTTAAACTCACCAAAGTGGGGGGGTTCACCCCCCCAATTATATATATATATATATATATATATATATATATATATATATATATATATATATATATATATACCAACTAAAGGATTGCACTATATTGGAGAAAGGGCAAATTTGTAACAGTGACCAACTAACTCCTTACTCTGGGAAAACTTTTCACTAATGTAAGTTGTGACAATAGGTGAAGGCTGGTGAAGATAGGTGAAGGCTGCCAGCCTAGCCAGATAGAATTTTGTAGATAATTCTTTCATTTGTAAATATTAATGTAAGCCACAGGCTTGTTGTCTTAAATGGAAAAAATACTGTTACATGTGGAACTGCAAAAATGTAACAACAGTGACTCTGCTGTAAGGAAGCTAAGTCAAGCATTTTATGACTGTCTTTGATCTTTAATGTCAGCCCTGGCCTGTCTATGTCAAGGAATTCTTGCTATTGTTTTAAGGCCAGAGTTAATGGCCAGAATTTGCATGCATAAATGTCCTTTATGGCTTTGCTTCCTGACCAGGTGTGAGCTTACTAAAGAATGTAGCCTGTTAGCCTAGGAACCTCAGGAAAGTGTGAAGAATGATGTAATGTGAATCAGGACTGTGATAATTTAAACAGAGAGAATCAGAGAGCATTAATAATTTTTGTCTTGACCATCCAACTCATCAGCACTCTGCCTGTGTTCTATATGTAAGTTATTTTAGAATTGTGTTTTCTCTTAGAAATAGGTAGGAACTAGGAATAATAGACTAAGTGTTTTTTTGTGATGTCAGAAATTTACTACTGTATTATTTTAAGTATTTCTCTGTGATCTCTGAACTCTTGACTAGCACTATGTAGTAAGAAGTATTGTTTTATGTTTTTATTATTTATTATTAAATATTTTTAAACCCTTTCAGCTGTGGCTGTTTTGTGTAGAGATAATTTAAGCACTTAGTACTTGCATGTCTTTGGTAAAACTGTACAAAGCCACTCCAATAGCTTTAGCCCTGGGCTACACTACCTATTTGGATAATAATATTGCACAGTAATAATTGGACAACCTTTTAAGGGCCTTTGAGTAGCTGATAAATATTAGCTGGGTGGTGGCAGTGATTTCTACCATATAGTCTGGGTAAAAGGGGCACGGCTGGAGAACCTGTGCCAGCCTTCCCCAGGAGTGTCTGTGTGGTTATATAAACTCTTATCTCAAAGTGTGTGTGTGTCAGCTACATGGGAAGGGACACGAAGCACTGGTTTGGCAGAGAGGATGCTGAAGGTTTTAGCTTGCCCAGCTGGCTGAGATCATTACCCTATAGCTGTTCCAGTGGGGAGTCTTACTGGGGACCTGGAGAGAAAGAGACAAACCTGCCCCAGACTGACTGTGATTTATGTGTGCTCTTAAGGGAAATTGTACTTTACTGTGTGGGTATTTATTATCCTTTCCCTATATGGATGCCCCTCACTGATGTTAGTGGTGAGGATTGAGGCTCCTTGATTGCTGAGCCAGTGCACGGGCGTCACATATTAATTGTTTGGCAGTGGTGGGATATTCACGCCACATATTAATTGGTTAGCAAATATTAATTGGCTTGTAGTGGTGTGGGTAGAGTGAATTCCTGTAGCTTGAGTACAGTGCTCACTGAAGTTGTTTTGTACTCTAAATCAGCCACACAGAGAATACTCAAGAGTTCAGATCACAATTGTTTTATTTCTTTTGTTAGCTTAGTCAGGGAGAGCAGGAAGCATGTCAGCAGAGGAGTACAGAAAGCTGACAAGGAGCCAGCTGGCTGAGATGTGCAAGACTAGGGGACTGGTACATAGTAACCTGACTAAGGCAGACCTGATTGCAGCCTTGGTTACAGCTGCATCAGAAAACAGCAACCGGTGAGGACAATCAGACTGGCAGTGGAGATGTACCCCACTCAGAGAATGGACAGCTCAACCTTTCTGCAGAGGACTTAGAAATCCATCAGGAGCTAAAGAAACTTGAGTTGGAGGCCAGGCATTTGTAAATAGAAGCAGCTGTGAGACTGAGGAGTCTACAGGCTGAGGAGAATGAGAAACTGCTATGCCTGGAAGCCGAGGAAAAGGAGCGGCAGAGGAAGCATGAGAAGGAGATGTTGACTCTTCACTAGAGTCATGGAGGTAATGGAGAAGAGAGTAACTAGACCCCAGAAGCACAAAAGGTCAGTACATTTCTTCCACAGTTTAAAGAGGGGGATAATTTTGATAGTTTCATTCATATGTTTGAGAGGGTATGTAAACACTATGATGTTGACTAAAGGCTCTGGGTATGGTTCCTGACCCCCTTCTCCATGGTAAAGCTGTAACTGCATTGTCTAAACTTGCTGATTGTGAATATTTTGATTATACTGCTGTTAAAAGTCACTTGTTAGAATGTTTTAAGCTAACACCTGAAAAGTATAGGAAAAAGTTTTGTGAGCATAGATGCAAGGCAGATGAAAGTGTGTGTGAATATGTTGCTGAACTGAGCACTTATTTTCATAGATGGGTGACTGGATGTCAGGTCACCACTTTTGGAGGGCTGGCAGACCTTTTGGTGAGGGAACAAGCTTTTAGCATTTTGCCTGAGGACATGAGGATCTGGTTAGCTGATAGACAATGTGCTACTTCAGAGGAGTTGGGGAAGAAGGGAGACCTATACCTAGCAAGCAGGGCAGCCCTGCACAGGAAAGGGACCCCCAGTACTGCTCATGGGTCTAAAAGAACCCATGGTGGGCAGCACAGACTGCCCCAACAGAACTTGCCAGTTCCAGTTCCCCAGTAGGGGAAGCCACTAGTCCAGGTAAACATCCAGGACCTAGGGTTAATTGCTTTGAATGCAACCAGTGGGGCCATGTGGCATACTGATGTCCATGGAGGCAAGGTGGGGAACAAAAGGTGAGAAATCCAGTAAGTGGGGAAGACAAAATGCTAATAGTAGGTTGTCTTGAGACAACAGGGGTACTGAACTACCATCCTGCAGATGTCCTGATAGAGAAGGATTTGGATGAGGCAGTACCATGTGCTTATGCAGTTACACGCAGTCATGCTAGGAGACAAGCATGTGGGTCTGGTAGCTTGGGGGAGACCCAGACAGACTGCATACTTGCAGCCAGGACTGGTGAGGTGGTTATTTCAGGGAGGAAGCTACTGTGTAGCAGCAAGACTGAATGTGAGCCACAGCTGCTTGTGAGTACTGATGGCCGCTTAGACAGATTGACTGCAAAGGTAGAGGTGAGTAGTAGTATCCAGGCTGACAGTGAGGCACCACTGTCAGAGGATGCCAGACTTCCTGTGGAAGGGGAGCTGGGAAGAGTTACAAAGAGAGATTTGACACAGGCTCAGCTCTCAGACCATACATTGCAAGGCCTGAGGCAGGAAGCTAGGGAGGCACCTGATTCTCAAGGGAAGGGGGAATCTATATACTGGGACAAAGGGTTACTGTATAGAGAGTGGACCCCTGAGGGAGGGATAGAGGGTGAGAGAGCACAGCAGTTGGTAGTGCCTAGCGCCAACCATCTGGTGCTTCTAGTCATAGCCCATGATATTCCCTTTGCAGGTCTTATGGGCATAAAATACCAAGAGACGTATTATGCAGAACTTATATTGGCCTGGAATTTCCAGAGATGTAAAAGGGTACTGCAGGACCTGTGAGCAGTGCCAAAAGGTAGGCAAGGCAGGAGACAAGGTGAGAGCTCCTTTGATACCTTTGCCTGTGATTGAGGGAGCCATTTCGGAGGGTAGCTATGGATATCGTGGGGTGTCTGAGTACCCCAAGTTCCACAGGGAAAAAGTATATCCTAGTGGTAGTGGATTATGCTACACGATACCCTGAGGCAGTGGCTCTGTCCTCCATTGAGGCAGAAAAGGTGGCAAATGCTTTGTTAGAGACTTTCAGCAGGGTAGGTTTGCCAAAAGAAACACTGACTGACAGAGGTGCCAATTTTATGTCAGACCTATTGGCTTGTCTGTGGAAGTCCTGTGGGGTGAAGCACATGAAGACCACCGCTACCATCCCCAGACTAATGGTTTTGTTGAGAGGCTAGACTGTACAATCAAGTCCATGCTACAGGCATTTGCAGACCAGCTTAAGAGGGAGTGGGACAAATATTTGCCCCATCTGTTGTTTGCTTACAGAGAGGTTCCCCAGGAATTCACAGGTTTTTCACCCTTCAAGTTGCTGTATGGGCATAGGGTGAGGAGACCTCTAGATTTGATTTGAGATGAGTGGGAAGGTGGGTATGAATCTCACAAGGAGTCTGTTGTGGCATATGTCCTAAATCTCAGGGAACTAATGGGCTTAGCCCAAGATAACCTGGCAGAAGTCCAACAACAGAAAAAAGGTGTGGTATGACAGGAATGCTCAAGCTACAGAGTATGCTGTAGGGCAGCAGGTAATGGTTCTCATTTCTGTCAGACACAACAAGCTGAAAGCAGCTTGGGAGCGACCCTACAAGGTGGTAAGAAAGGTACATGATGTTAACTACATGGTGGAACTGCTAGGCAGAAGGCAGGGGCACAAATTGTACCATGTTAACATAATGAAACCTTACCATGACAGCGAGGCCCTTGTGCTGAGTATTTGCAGTAGATTGCAGGAGGAGTCTGCGGGAGATCTGGTGACTGATCTCCTCAGTGAGGCTCAGGCTGAAACCTCAGTGGAAGGGGTAGCAATGTCTCAGCAGCTATCTCCTACCCAGGTTCAAGAAATCCAAATAGTGTTGCAGGAGTTTGGGGACATGATCACTGGGAAACCATGGTGCACCCACATGGTGCAGCACCAGGTGGATACAAGACCCCAAAGGCCTATTAGGTAAGCCCCTTATAGGGTGCCTGAGAGAGTCAAACAGACTCTGAGGGAGGAGATACAGGAGATGTTGGAACTAGGGGTGATTCAAGATTCCAACAGTCCCTAGGCCTCCCCAGTGGTGCTGGTGCCAAAGAAGGATGGCAGCACCAAGTTCTGTGTGGACTACAGGAAATTAAATAGTCACACAGAGTCAGATGCTTACCCCATGCTTAGGACAGATGAGGCCCTAGAGCAGCTGGGTGGGGCTAAGTATCTTACAACTATTGATCTTACCAAGGGTTACTGGCAGGTGCCCTTGACTCACAGTGCTAGAGACAAGTCAGCCTTTGTGACTCCTTTTGGCTTGTATGAGTTCACAAAGATGACCTTTGGGATGAAAAATGCCCCAGTGACTTTCCAGAGGCTGGTAGATCATATCCTAGCAGGAGCAGGAGGGTTTGCCCTTGCTTACCTAGATGAAATTGCCATCTACAGCCATTTCTGGCAAGAGCACCTTCAGCATGTCAGGGAGGTGCTGGGCAGACTACAGAGGGCAGGGTTGACCATTAAGCCTAGCAAATGTCAGGTGGGTATGGCAGAGGACCCCTACCTGGGACATTGAGTTGGGACTGGTACGATCAGGCCAGAACCTGCCAAAATAGAAGCCATTCAGACATGGCCCGCACCTGTTACCAAAATACAGGTGAGGGCATTATTAGGGACAGCAGGGTACTACAGAAAGTTTGTCCCTAGTTATAGTACCATAGCTGCTCCCCTCACAGATTTGACAAGGAAGAATAGAGCCAGACAGCAAAGGGCCAAGTTGCTAAGATGGAGCCTAGAGTTGCAAGCATATGATATGTCAGTGCAGCACCACAGTGGGATTAGCCATGCCAATTCAGATGGGCTCTCAAGACAGGGAATGGGGTAAGGTATACTCAGATATACCTAACCCTCTCAAGCAGCATTTCTCAAGGGTCACTTGAAAAACTAGGTTGAGTTCTCCATGTGGGGAGATGTGTGACAATAGGTGAAGACTAGTGAAGATAGGTGAAGGCTGCCAGTCTAGTCAGATAGAATTTTGTAGATAATTCTGTTGTTTGTAAATATTAATGTAAGCCACAGGCTTATTGTCTTAAATGGAAAAAATACTGTTACATGTGGAACTGCAAAAATGTAACAATAGTGCACACTGCTGTAAGGAAGCTAAGTCAAGCATTTTATGACTGTCTTTGATCTTTAAAGTCAGCTTTGGCCTATCTAGGTGAATGAATTCCTGCTATTGTTTTAAGGCAAGAGTTAATGGCCAGTATCTGCATGCATAAATGTCCTTTATGGCTTTGCTTCCTGACCATGTGTGAGCTTACTAAAGAATGTAGTCTGTTAGCCTGGGAACCCCAGGAAAGTGTGAAGAATGATGTAATATGATTCAGGACTGTGATATCAATTTAAACAGAGAGAAACAGAGTACATTAAGCATTTTTGTCTTGACCATCCATAGCTCATCAGCACTCTGCCTGTGTTCTATATGTAAGTTATTTTAGAATTGTATTTTCTCTTAGAAATAGCTAGGGACTAGGAAGATTAGACTAAGTGTTTTTCTGTGATGTCAGAAATTTATTACTGTATTATTTTAAGTATTTCTCTGTGATCTCTGAACTCTTGAGTAGCACTGTATAGTAAAATGTATAGTCTTGTGTTTGTATTATTTATTATTAAATATGTTTGAACCCTTTCAACTGTGGCTGTTTTTGTGTAGAGATAATTTAAGATCTTAACAGTACTTGCATGTCTTTGGTAAAACTGTACAAAGCCACTCCAATAGCTTTAGCCCTGGGCTACACTACCTATTTGGATAATAATATTGCACAGTAATAATTGGACACCCTTTTAAGGGCCTTTGAGTAGCTGATAAATATTACTTGGGTGGTGGCAGTGATTTCTACCGTATAGTCTGGGTAAAGGGGGCACAGCTGGAGAACCTGTGCCAGCCTTCCCCAGGAGTGTCTGTGTGGTTGTATAAACTCTTATCTCAAAGTGTGTGTGTGTCAGCTACTTGGGCAGGGACATGAAACACTGGTTGGACAGAGAGGGTGCTGGAGGTTTTAGCTTGCCCAGCTGGCTGAGATCTGAACCCTATAGCTGTGGCAGTGGGAAGTCTTATTGGGGACCTGGAGAGAAAGGGACAAACCAGCCCCAGACTGACTGTGATCTCTGTGTACTCTTAAGGGAAATTGTACTTTACTGTGTGGGTATTTATTATCCTTTTCCTCTATGGACGCCCCTCACTGGTGTTAGTGGTGAGGATTGAGGCTCTTTGATTGCTGGTCCAGTTGTACGGCATCACATAAGTGTTTGCTGAAATGATCTTTGACTTTTTAAGTTCGATGAATAGGGGTTTGGTGGATTGAGGTTTTGACTAACTGATAGGGACCTAATTAAAGCATAACTAGCCAGACTACATGCTAATTAACTAATCCAAGATGGGAGTGCTATTCAGGAAGATATAAAGCAATTGTGTACACTTAGTGTAGCCTTTTGGCCTGAACTCCAAAACCTATTAGAATACAGGCACTATTACACTTAGAAAAAAAACAGTGTTAGGGGCTGCGGCTGCTCTCCTGCATGTGTATGTGCAACAGGCTCAAATCTATGCTGCTGCTGATGCTGACAGACCTCAGCCAAGGAGGAGAAGGGTGTTCAGACCCTGTTTAACATACCACAGACTGCATGATATTGAAATATTACAGTGATACAGGGTGGGCAGGGAAATGCCACAGGAACTCTGTGACTTGTGCTGCCCCATCTCAAATCCAGGAGAAACTGATGAGAACCTATGCCAGTTGAAATTAGGGTATGTGTAGCATTAAGGATATTAGCTACTGGTACATTTCAGAGATCCACAGGAGATATAGTAGGGGTATCACAGGCATCCGCCTCCAAAATATTGCACCAATTTTTTTAATGCTATACTAGAACATTCAAGGGAGTACATTTGTTTTCCACACGCACCAGAGGGGAGAACAAAAACATTGCAGGAATTTTATGCTGTACATACTTTCCTGAAGTTCTGGGGGTCACTGACTGCACCCATATAGAAATAAAAGCCCCATCTGGTGAACAGGAAAGGATATACATCAACAGGAAGGGGTTCCACTCAATCAACTCTCAGGTTGTCTTTAATGGCCAAGGGACCATCCTCTGTCTATGTGCTGGTACCCCAGAAAGTTATGCATCACACATATGACACACCTCTCAGCTTTACACAAGGTTTTCTAGGGGTGATGTTCCACAAAGGCATTTACTAAGGGATGCAGGTCATGCACTGGAACTGTGGCTCATGCCACCCATCAGAAATGCACATAACCCACTGAAGAAGGATACAATGATGCCCCTGCTCAAACAAGAAACATCATAGAGCATGTGTTTGACATGCTGAAGTCATGGTTCCAGTGTCTAGACACATCAGGGGTGCCCTGCAGTACAACCCAGCACCTGTGCAGAAATTCCCAAAGTCTGTGTCATGTTGCACAATATCATCTAGTGGAAACAGCTGCAATAGGGACAGCAAGGGCCAGGACCACACAATCCAGAACCACAGGCAGGCCGGCACCCCAGTACATACAGACACAGGGTGGGGGGTGGAGAGGAAGGAAGCTAGGCTGACACTAATGTAGTGAGTGTATGTGAGTATGAAACACAGGCATTTATTAAAGTAGAACAGTTCTCAGGGCCAGTAAGAGGAGATGAGTGACAATCTACACTAAGGTTTAATT
>NC_056744.1:1617038333-1617056138 GCF_019279795.1 Protopterus annectens | reverse complement strand
TTTCTGTGGGCATTGTACTGAAGTTCCAAAACATCCTCCTGTGGCATTCTCTTCAGCTGTAGCCTGCTCTGCATCATCCGTTGCTCTTTCATATGGAAACTCAATGAACTATCATGCCACAATATTGACTGCGTCAATTGCCACCGTTTTGTGCTCCTTCCCTTGCTGTGCAACCCAACTGAACTTTTGTACTGGCTTCCTACTGAAGGATCGAAAGTATCTTCATGTGGCAAGTCTTCAGATGCCTTGCATTCCACTTGTGAATTGTTCCATCATGTTGTGATGTTACCAGAGTTGGAATTTCTATACTAAATCCTTCACTTCACAAGTAATTCATAAATGTGTATGGTACCCACATCAGCAGCAGCTGAACGATCAATGTTGCAATGAGCGCTAGGATTCCAAACGCTCATTATGACTGTTATCCTGATAATGGAAAAGTACCTAATATTGTTCACTTTGCAGATACTCCATAACTTCAGAATCAATTTGTTTAACTTCTACTTTACTAATCCGGTTCTACATTCTCCTTTTGTGAGTTTTCTTGTATTGTGAAATTTTCCATATCTGGTGCCTTTGCCTGCATTTCTCTTCGAATATCTTTGGAGCCGCTTTTTTTGTTCTGATTAGTTTGGCTTTTTCCTTTACATAAGTATGACACCATGCCAGATCTCTCTTTCTAGGTCTCCCTCCATGTCCTAAAAAAACTCAAGACATACTTGGGCCTACTGGACAGACTTACCATCCAAATGAACACACTAATCACGGGGGACTTTAATTACCCTTATATAGACTGTGAATCTTATACAACTTCAAATCTGCAGGCACAGAGATTCCTGGGCTTCATAAATACAAACATCCTTGACCAATTAATGCATATGCCCACTACAACATACTGGACCACATACTCGCAAATATGAGAGAATACTGCAACCCCCCCACGTCACCACCTTCCTGGTAAGGTCCAACCATAAAGCCACCTGACATCAAAATCAACTTGGTAACCCCAGTAACAGTCAGGAATTATTCCAAGTCAAAGAGTGACAGTATGTCAAAATTCAATGCCCCCTCCAAACCCAAAGCGAACACAGAATTATTCACATATACACTGTATAACCAGGTCAATGGCTGCATATAGAGGCTACTTTACCTACCAAAAGCAAGCCCATGACCAATTCCAAAAATAAAGTGCCCTGATAGCATCCCAAATTAAACATGATGTACAACAAACAGAAAAAAATCATGGCAAAAAAATCAAGAAGTGCAACTCCCATAAAGCTAGCTCTTTCATCAAACTAAGCAGGGAATTAAAAAGGCTAATTAGGTCAAATAAGCCAACGCTGAGGTTAAGATACACTCCGAAGTAAAAGACAGACAATCATAAAGCCTTCTTCAGCTATGTTAGAAGAGTCATGGGCAGCACACAGCAGTGAGCTGAAGTGATGGTTAATGTTACCACATTCACTGAACCTGGTGATATAGTTAACCTGTTGGCTGATGGAATATTGCTTCCCCCAAGCAGCCCCCCGGCTCTTCCCCCAAAGAAATGCGCTCAAACATAACCTCTCCAGCTAAAACTTAGTGAGCACAGCCAGTACATTCTCTCAAGGCCAAGATCACCGCCTCAATAAGCCTCAGTAACATCCCAGGACACCACCTAAATAAACTAAACTATGACTTTTCAAGACTACTGAAACTGTAGTTTCAAAACAGGCTTTGTGCCATGACAATGGAGGACTTTAATCCCTTTAGATTTTTATACAGGTTAGGCATATTTTTATCAACCAGAAGAGAATTTGTAGGCCATAAGCTGTTTCTCTCCATAAAACAATGCCATTTGAGAGGGTCCTTATCACTTAGTCAAAATCTCAATACACCAAACCCCTATTCATCAAACTTAAAAAGTCAAAGATCATTCTATTGAACACTTACATCAGCAAAAAGTTTTCCCAGAGTAAGGAGTTAGTTGGCCACTGTTACAACTTTGCCTTTTCTCCAATGTAGTGCAATCTCATATTTGGTATATATAATTAAGGGGGGGGGTGGAGGGTGAAGCCCCCATCTTGGTGAGTTTAAAATTACGTAACTTGTCTTACGATCACTCTGTTGGCCAAGTTGTTTTCCCCTTAGGAAAACATTTCGCTGATTTAAGTGTTCACTGAAATGGTCTTCGATGTTTTAAGTTCGATGACTAGGGGTTCGATGGACTGAGGTTTCAGTGAAGTGATATAGACCCAGTTTTGGATATCTATCTATCTATCTATCTATCTATCTATCTATCTATCTATCTATCTATCTATCTATCTATCTAATTGTTTTTCAGCTTTTCACCTACTCTGAATATGAGATTGTGGTATAGTGGAGTCTGGAAATTTGCCCTCATCCCATTATTGTGTG
Organism: Protopterus annectens; assembly: GCF_019279795.1. Lineage (NCBI taxonomy): Eukaryota > Metazoa > Chordata > Ceratodontiformes > Protopteridae > Protopterus > Protopterus annectens. The sequence goes on along the minus strand of NC_056744.1, from coordinate 1,617,053,741 downwards.
ATCTTGAAGTTGGTATATATAATGTGAATGAATTAAATGAATTAACTCATTAATGATAAGTCAGTTATCAATTTAGAGATGTATAAAAAGAGGTTGCCTGACAAAAAAGTAAATCAGGGAGTTGGTTCCTCAGTTTTTAGTTCTACTAAAGATTCAGCAATTGCACAGCCCTGCTGACATTCATTGTGGCATGGTCTGAGGCAAACTCACATGAAGAACCTGTGGTGGAGCTAAAAGGAAGGCCTGGCAGAGCCTACACCTTTAGACTATATTTTATAACCTGTCGCTGAAAGAGCAGTCTGGAACTGAGCCTGAGTGGTGGACTTAGTCATATAGACTTTAAACATTTTACAAATGTAGTGTACATATTGTAGTAGCAATAAAATTCTTAGGAAAGCTGAGTCTGGCTCCATTGTGGTTTTAATGTAATTTATTTACTTATTTGTTTTTGTTGACCAATAAAGTCTAAATGGGATTTTCACTGGAGGTCTAGGAGAAAAGCCGCACAAAGTTACATGAAGACATAATTAGTAAAAGTGTTTTAGTAAGTTAAAAAATAGCCTCAGTGATTACATTTTGTACAGGTATATTTAGAGACCAGTTGGCATAATAGTTAAGGTCTTTGTCTCCCATGTACAAAGTACAAGATTTGATCCTAACCCCTGACCAATGTCTGTTTGGAGTTTGCATGTTTTCTCTGTGGGGTTTCTCCCATCTCCAAAAACATGCAAAGTGTCTCCATCTGAAACTTACCTAAGAATGGAGCTGTGGGCAACATGCAGACTCCAGATGGTGCCCTCTAGGGGGTGAGTTGTATAGACCAGAAACTTTGGGCATCTTCTATGGTGCACAGTCTATTCTCAAGATAACAGAACATGGATTACAGACTGACTGCTCTGGCAAGGCTTAGCCACTTGGTGTAAAAATATGGCTCTAGGTGATCTGGTCATAATGACACCAAATTGAGTATGGGTATTTGCACTGATAAGCAGGTTGAGGATTTGTGTGCCCACCATAAAACCCAGCAGCCATGGGTCAGCTGCCATCAATGTGGAAGGACAGTACAGCAAAGCTACTTGGCTTGGGATCCTGAATCGAAGGACAGGCTAGAAATGGTGTGGGAATTGTGGTGAGGGAAAGAATGAAGACGGATGTCAGATACGGCAATCAGACTCCAGTCTATGCCTCACAGCAGCAGTGAGGAAAACAGTACATTCAGCAGCAGGTGTAGGACCAAGCAGGACAACAGGAATTGGTGGTCATAACGGGTGACCTGAATGCATATGAACAGGATATGAGGACTGCCTAGGACCACATGAGCGAGGCAACAGGAATAAAGAAGGAGAGGCCATCTAGACTTCTTGATGGTAGCCAACACATGGTTCAGAAGGAGAGACAGTCAGAAGATCACATACAAAAGTGGCCAACATGCAACTCAGGTAGACTTCATCTTAGTAAGAAAAGGGCACTGGGGTAGAATCAGCAATTGCAAAGTTATCCCCAGTGATACAGTCAGCCCACAGCATAAACAACTGGTTACCACAAGTAGTGGTCAAGGAAGGCTCAACACAGACCAAGCTGAAGAAAGTTGACTGGAGAGAAAGTACAACAGTTCAAGGAATTACTCAGAGCTATAGCACCTCAAGAAGAGGAGGAATTAGGGGTACATGAAGAAGAAAGACTGCACATAAAACAGCATGTGTAAGGTCTACAGAACAGATATGCAGCTGAGACAGGTATGAAAAATAAGGTACATAAGGAAAGCTAATGGTGGAATACAGAAGTTCACAAAGTCATCAAAAGAAAGATGGAGTACAGGAAAAAGTGTAATACAGAAACGGCAGACAAGGCTAAGAAGGAATACTGGTTGGCTAATAAAGAGGCTTAGAGTGGAATTGCAACAGCAATGAACAAGGTAACAGAGGGAATCTACCAACTTCTGGAAAGTGACTCAGTGGATGACACAAAGAAACTCTATCAGGTTGCAAGGCAAAGACAGAAAGATAAAATAGTCAGACATCCTTCATAAGGGATCCCAGCAACAACCTGCTCACAGGACATCAAAAGCAGATGGAAGGAGTATTTCCAGCAGCTTCCAAATTAAGAAAACCCCACAGAATCTGTACTGCCCCAGATACAGCCTACAGTGAGAGAATAGGAGGGGCCCACCCTAGAAGAAGTAAGAACAGCACTAAGGAAAATGAAGTCAGGGAGAGCAGCAGGCTCAGATGAGGTCGTACCAGATACAATAAAGATGATGGGTGAGTGTCAAAGGAAAAAACTTCAAAGACCAATTCATGTTAGGTTCAAGCAAGGCACCCTTTATTACTTGCAGCAAGGAGACAAAGCATGTAGGCACAAGGTTGGTCTGAATTACTGGTGATTAGTATGTTATTCTTATACAGTTCTCTTCCTGTCACACAGAAAATGTTACTATTCTATTGCTGACGTATTTAGACACAGCTTTCTGTATGTTCTACAGAAAATGTTACTAGACATTGCTGACTAGGTTAGATTATTTGCTAGCTTGCAAAACATTTTGAGAAAAACAACCTGGCCTTGGGCTTATTTTAACCCATTTTAACTTTTCAATTCTTCAATTGTACTGTTCTAATACATGTGTTACATTTTGTCTGGAATCAAGGTACATTTCTAGCTTTAGTACAAGTAATGCTGACTATGATTTATACTTTCAAGCATCTATTGTTTTCTTTATCAAAGCTTCTAGCAGCTGCATACTTTCTCATGACATAAGCAGAAATTAATATCTCTTTGTTAGGTTTTATGACATTAGCAGAAATGAAATGTCTCTTGTTATTTTCATGACATTAGCAGAAATGAAAGGCCTCTTGTTAAGTTTCTAATAGCTGTGCAGATTCATGCAGTGTGAACAGAATAAATGTATTAACCCTTTTAAACCTCGAATGCACTAAGCATGCATATTGCTATTATATATTTTTCTAACATTTCCCCCCTTTTAATACTTTTATTCTACTTTCAAGATAAGCATAAACTGTTTTTTCTTCCCCTAACCTCTTCCTACTCAGGATTTGCAGTTAAGAGAGTCATTCAGTTTAAACTTATGAAAGCATTTTCAGTTTTTTAGCAATTCTTAGTTCAGCACCTTGGTATAAAGTTTCTGAAACTGAAATGTCTATAAAGTCTTTAATCAGTCTTTTTATGCAGGGGATGCAGCAGCACACACATACCACCAGTAGGATTATTCCTACACAATTAGCAATCAGAATGTTTATTAGGATACTGCCCCACCCCTAAACAATTTCTGGAAAAAGTCCATCAATGGATTTGGTCCTGGTTTGGTTATGGCTGACACCTGCTGAATTACCTCAAGATGGTTGTCTATCTCGTGTTTGTGGTCAGGAATATACGAACAGCACTCCTCCTGGATTAAAGCACATGTACCTCCTCTCGCCGCTAGGGTGAAGTCAAGATCCATGCGATTTTGAAGCATTACTGTTCTCATGGCAGTCAGTTCCTCAGTCACCAGTTCTGGGGCAGAAAAGGTTGCATTGCTCATTATTTCGAGAAGCTTAGACAATTTTCTCAGTTCCCAGATTGATTTCGTTGCTCCATATGCTGGCATTACACCTGCCCATGATATAACAGTATCACTCAAGTCCATGTGTGCCAGTCCATTGCCCACAGCATGATGGTTTTTCCATTGTGCATTGATTTGCCCCACTGGATTGATAGGTTTCTTGATTTCTCAAACATTCCGAATTTTCCCCTGAGGTAAAACTGCTGTGTGTTGTATGGCCGGAACCAGGTAACCCAAAAAACAACTGCCAGACCAATTCTCAGGTAACCATTTGTATGCTTTTCTACTGCTTACAAAGTAACAATCTTCGACTTTAGTAGTAACTTTACTATGCCCTGGCTCTGCATGAAACATTTTTTTGTCAATTATAGACAGTTGCTTATAGAGATCAGCATTATGTTTTACTTCTTCAGTTGTCCTATGCATCAGTTCAAAAAATGTATCATAGCTTGTGTTGCAATAGGATCTGGTGTTATCAGGTTTAGTGTAGCATCTATAGGGAACAGTCACATTGCAATTGCTCCAAACCACCTGAACTGTATCATTCTTGTAAAAACACACAATTCCCTTCTGTCGAACAGACAAGTGCAATGCTACTTTATCTTGTGATGTGACATCTAATGTATCATGAATTAGGTTCTCCCAGGTCTTGTTGGCTCCTAGGGGAACTGAAGTTAATAGTAACCCCCCATATGCTGTTAGTAAGGCTGTGCAAATCCAGCAATTCGAAACACTGAAAGTTTCAGCATACACATATTTGATTGTCTGGTAAGTGTTAAAGTTCGGGTGCCACTCTGCACGCTTGTTCAGTTCAATTTGTGTGGCTGAGAAAAGGAATGGCCACAACAAAAAGATTATTGTCACTAGTACAGTCAATAGGATGGTTATGCAATACTTTTGTGGAAACGGTTGTTCTGCATTTCTGTTTTCTCTGACTCTTCCGAGTAGGTTTTGGATCTTACTGGTTTCCGTCATCTTTTCTTTGGACATGTGCTCTTACTCTCTGCCTTAATAGGACCCTCAGCACCGATGGTTTCTTCACTGGGGTTGAGATGGATCAGTCCTATTGATTTGACCCCCCACTCTGTAGCCAGACTTTGTGCTGAGGGCCCCGATGGAGAGGTAAGGTTTTTGTCCAACTCAAAGTTCTTAACCAGCTTGCAGTGCATCAGGTGTATCCACAAAGCTCGTTCTGCTATGTTGTCTGCAGTGGGTGTCGAAAGAAGCACCTGGTAGGGACCTTCCCACCTTGGTGATGACCATTTCTTCCTCTTGATGTTTTTGATCCACACCCAATCTCCGGGCGTCACTGCCACTTCTGATGTCTCGGTTTGTTTTCTATCTGAAACAGAATTTGACTACAACAGATGTTTAGAACTCAACAACTTTTTCATATATTCAGCTAGTGTGAAATCAGCTTCCTGGTCTGATGACATGTTTCCACTGGGGTGTATAATAAGCCCTTCCAAATAATTTTTCAAAAGGAGTCAATCCTTTTGTTGTAGGGACAGTTCTCATGCTCACCAGTGCCAGGGGCAAACAGTATAACCAGTTTTTTCCTGTCTCAGCTATTAATTTTCTCAATTTGTTTTTTAGTATACCATTATGCCTTTCAACTAGCCCTGCAGATTGTGGATGGTATGCACAATGATTATTTTAAAGAAATACCAAAATGCTTACTCAACTGCTGTATGGTTTGATTTACAAAGTGTGCACCATTGTCACTGTAGATCCTTTCCAGAATACCAAACCTAGGAATGATTTCCTTGATAAGTACTTTTGCCACCATAGCTGCATCTGGATTTTTGGTTGGAAAGGCTTCCACCCATCTGGAAAACATATCTACAACGACAAGACAATACTTCTTATTTTCACATTTGTTCAATTCTATGAAATCCATACAGATAGTGTGAAACGGATATGGTGGTGTAGGGAAACTCCCTTGCTTGGGCTTTATTGCCCCCTGTGCATGATGTTTGTTACAAATCTGACACATCAAACAAAATGTTTTAGAGTAGTTTGTAAATCCATACATTGTGAACAGCTGGTTCACCAACTGTACCATCCCCCCTGTTGAGACATGGCACTGCCCATGGCTCAAAAAAGCTGCATATTGAAATAAATTAGAGGGTAGTATTGGTTTTCCTTCTCTAGAGATGTATAGCCCCTTTTCGAGGATTGCTCCTCGTTTTATCCATCATTGTTTTTCAGCTTGCGTAGTGAGTGTCTGCATTGTTTTTAACATATCTAAATCTAAAATCTCAGAGGGTTGTAATTCCTCATTTAAAAGAAATACTTCTGTGGCTGCTTGTTTTGCAGCTGTATCAGCTCTCACATTACATTTTGAAATCCTATCTTGTTGCTTGGTGTGAGCTGTGCATTTACAAATGGCTACATTCTGAGGTAACTGAATAGATTCTAAAAGATCTAAAATAAACTGTGCATGATTTATAGGTTTGCCAGTAGATGTTATCATTCCCCGGTTTTTCCACTGTTGCACAAAAACATGTACAGTAGAAAAAGCATACTGGCTATCAGTAAAAATGTTTACACATTTACCCTTTGCTAAGGTACATGCCCATGTCAGGGCAATCAATTCTGCTGCCTGTGCAGATAAGTTGTGTGGTAAAGGTTTTGCTTCTATAATCCCAGTTTCAGAAACTACTGCATATCCTACTAGGTTCTGTCCTGCAGGACCCCTTTTGCATGAACCATCCACATGGTATGTCACCTCAGCATCATCCAAGGGGACATCCGTGAGGTCTTTTCTAGGTAGTTTCTTTTGCTCAATTACCTGCAGGCAGCGGTGTGGTGTGCCGTCTGCAGGGGTCAGGAGCAGAGTAGAAGGGTTTAAAGTCGTGCATCGCTCAATTGTCATATGAGGTTGGCTCAACAATATAGTCATACAGGAAAGATGCCTAGCAGGGGAAAGATATGTCACCTTTTCTTGTAGTAAAATAATCGCGACTGCATGAGGTACTCTCAAAGTGAGAGGGTGGAACAAAACTACTGAGGCTGAAGCCTGTACTGCCATTGCAGCTGCAACTACTGCTTGTACACAGTGGGGTAAGGATCATGCCACTGGGTCTAGTTGTGATGAATAGTAAGCAATGGGGCATTGCTTATCCCCATGCTGTTGTGTTAATACCAATGTCATGTAACCCTGCTTACAATCTACAGTTTGGAAAAAACGTTTATGGTAGTTTGGCAATCTCAGAACTAATGAGGACACTATTAACTGCTTTAGTTTACAGAAGGCAGATTCTGCCTCTGGTGTCCATTGTAACAAACCCTGTGCTGCCATAGGCTTTTTATATATAAGGTCAGTCAGAGGTGCAGATTCCAAGGCATAGTTTGGAATCCAGCTCCGGCAAAAATTGGTTGTACCCAGGAAGGACATCATTTCCTTCTTGGTAGTGGGTTTTGGTGCTTGCAAAATTGCTATTTTTCTGTCCTCATCTAATGTTCTACCTTCCTTGGATATTACATATCCCAGGTATTTGACTTGTTTTTTCCAAAGCTGCAGTTTACTTTTATTTACCTTATGTCCATCAGCGGCTAAAAATCGTAGAAGTGCTATGGTATCTTCTCTACATTCCTGCTGGGTGGGGGCTGCCAGCAAGATGTCATCAACATAAAGTAAAATTTGACTGCCTCTTGGTGGGGTGAATCCCGCCAAGTTGCTTGCCATTTCTTGTGAGAATATTGTTGGACTTTCACAATATCCCTGTGGTAGTCACGTATATGTATACCTTTTCCCCTGAAATGTGAATGCAAACCAATACTGGCTATCAGGGTGTATCGGTATCGAAAAGAATGCATTGCTGATGTCTACAACAGAAAAATACTTCTGTTGAGGTTTTAAATCATTCAACAGGGTGTGTGGGTCTGGCACCATAGGTGCCCTTGGTATTACTGCATCATTTACAGCTTGTAAATCTTGGACCATACGCCATTCTCCATTTGCCTTTTTAAGTGGAAATAAGGGTGTGTTATATGGTGAATCGGGAGATTCTATTAGTATCCCTCCTTTAAGTAAGGCTGCTTTAATAGGCTTTATCCCTCCCTGTCTCTGCATTTTTTCTTAAGAGATACTGTCTTTTTTGTGGTCTAAATGCTGACTTTGGCGTGATAGTAACTGGTCCCGCTGTATGAATAAGTCCTACATCTGATTTTCCTGTTGACCAGAGAGTTTCTGGTATATTCTGTAAGGCATTCTCTTCCTCCTTTAATAGGAGTGCTAATCAGCTGTCCTCGCTAGACTGCAAGTGCACAGCTGGGTTGGTCTGAGTTATCCAGTTCAATGTCTGCATTTGTATTCCCTGTTCTGACAGTTCTAGTTCTGTCTGTTTTTCCCATCTCGTGACTTTTTCTCCTAGGTCTGCCCATTCTATATTTCTGTTTTTTGTTAAGCTAACATGTGGTAATCGATTAGATTTATAAAGTACAAAGAACTCCTGGGGCAATGAACAGCTGGCTACACTGTTCCCTTCTGTGTCCCAGTACAGGTTACGCAATATCAATCTGTTTGCTTGATTTTTAAATAATTCTTGCTCATATTCCTTATCAGGTCCTGGTGTGTTACAATAATACAGGGTACAGTGCAACAGGTGTTGCTTATTAATGTCAAGGGAGGGGAACTTTCTGATGGTTACATTCATTAACTCTTTGGTCACAGTCCCTGGACCAGTCGTAACCAAGTCCTGGCTGTACCAATAAAACATTTCACCCTCCGATTGCACTGCAAAGGTATTAATTTGTCACTGTGCTTCCATACCCTGCATGGTTGGGACTACTGCTATACCAAATAGCTGCATGAGGTCTCTGCCCAAGAGGTTTACTGGGCATTTTACAGAAACAACAATTTTGCTTTTCTATGTCAATCCTGAAACTGGATCAGTTATTGCAATGTTATGGGAAAGAGGCTCCCGATACAGCTGTCCATTAGCTGCTTTGACCAGTATGTAATCAGGTGACTCTGTGTTTTCTGGCAGTTTGGAGGGATGTATCAAGGTTCGTGATGCCCCTGAGTCACACAAAAATTTGACTTCCCTCCCTTCTACCAAGAGTGTAACTTCTGGTTTCATGTCTGCAAAATAGAGCTCCAGGCTCAATAAAACTAGGTCCAATATTTCATTTCCTTCATTGTCACTAATTTCCTGCACTTGCTCTACTCCCTCTATCACATTCTCATTTGTTCTTTTTTTTGCTAGCCCCTTTTAGTGATTCCTTACTACCATATAGTCAGTCCTCACCCTCCTTGTCTTCCAATTATTGCCGTCTTGTTTTTCTTGCAATCCCTTGCCAAATGTCCCTTTTTACTGCATTTAAAACACTCTCCCCCTTTCTTCCACCCTTCAAAGTCCTCTGATCTTTGATCAGATTGTTTGTTTCCCTGCGCATTTCTCTTGCCCTTTTTCCTGGACTGTACTACGTAAACTTCTGCTCCATCTTCTACAGAAAATACTTGAGCTTTCTTTTTCTTTTTGCTATTAAAATGTCTTTTGGCATGCCTAGCATATTCAAGTAATGATTGTAACCTGCTTGTACGATAGTCTACCATATGTTTTGTAATAAAACTGCTTATAGGTACAATACTGCCTTTTAAGAATGCATTCTTTAATTGCTGTTCATATGGGGAATCTTGTGTTTGATCTTCAGGAACCTGCATTCCACAGTGGTTATTAAAACACTCTAATAATCTGGCATAGTACCGGTCAATTGTTTCACCTTCTTGTTGGATGCATTGATTAATGCAAGTCCAGCCTGCCCTAGGTTTCCATTTTTCAGTGATGCGGTCTGTGAGACCTTTTACTCTGGTGTCTAATTCTTCACTGCTATGTGGGAGGGGTCTTTGTGCAGCGTCACGGGGATTCCAGTTCCCACTAATCATGTACCAATCTGGCCCTACAATCTGTCTAACTACCTTTTCTATTTCTTTTCCGTTTAGGTTATAACTCAGCCTCATTCCTTGTAAATCTTCTGAGAATTTTCTAAAATTAACCTTTGGATGGGGAATTCCCTCAGTGGCTTTCTGGATGTCTTCCAGAGTCTAATAGGTCTATACACTAAAATAGTTGGGTCCTGATTGTCTTGACCTGCCTGAGGATTGGGTACTTCTATAAGTGGGCATATTTCTTCTTCTTCACTTATAGATCAAGAATTCTTAACCATTTGCCATAACTCGATGCCTTCATCTGAGTTATCTGCCTTTGTTTGGGACCTGGTCCTGATGGGATCTCTAATTTTAGTCAGTTTTAGTTTCATAATATCTCTATCTTCAGTGACTACAGGATATCATGGGGGTAGACTAACCTGTTCACTTGCTTCATATTCTGGTAAGAGAGGCGGAGGTGCTGATGCTATTACTAAGTTATTGTCCTCCTTATCTAGAAACATTGCTTTTGAATTTTTGTTCTTTTGTTCCCTACGGTTTACTTCCTCAAGCCACCTGTGTGCCTGAGGAATTCCTAATCAACGTTGCTTTTTTACCCGACCTTTGGAATCGGTTTTGAGCTGCTTAATAAGTTTGATAAGCGAGGTTTTTTCTAATTTTCCGTCAAATTCATATTTATTAACCCATTTTGAATAATATCTAATATTATCGGTGCGCTGCGACTGCATATATTTTGCGTCTTCCATTAACGGCAGATTTTGGGGTCTTTTTGTGCAATTATTACCCATTTTGTTCTACCCTTTTATCGTTACGTAACTTTTCTCAATTTTTTAACGTGGTACCACGGATTTTGTTATAGTCTCTTCAGAATGACTGCCTACTTATTCTGTTTCTCCTGATCTATGACAAGACAGTAATATTTTTTGTCCCTGACTTGTGAGAAAAATACAGTCTGACAAAAACAATACACATCTAGTTCCTGATCTAAAACAGAAAACAGAAAAAAGTAGATTCACCTTATCTGAGCCCACATGATTGATCACCAATTCGCAGAAACCTGTCCTTCAGTCACAGATCAGAAAGTGGCTGGCCTCTTTTGAATGACAATTCAGTCAGAGGACTAACAATATAAGAAGAACCGATTTGGTTTCTTCCCCGTACGGTTTCAACCCCCTGGCCGTCTGATCCGAGGTGAAGAGAGGGTTCCGGACCGAAGGACCAATCTAGCAAAGGAAAAAACTTCAAAAACCAATTCATGTTAGGTTCAAGCAAGGCACCCTTTATTACTTGCAGCAAGGAGACAAAGCATGTAGGCACAAGGTTTGTCTGAATTACTGGTGATTAGTATATTATTCTTATACAGTTCTCTTCCTGTCACACAGAAAGTGTTACTATTCTATTGCTGATGTAGTTAGACACAGATTTCTGTATGTTCTACAGAAAATGTTACTAGACTTATTGCTGACTAAGTTAGATTATTTGCTAGCTTGCAAAACATTTTGAGAAAAACAACCTGGCCTTGGGCTTATTTTAGCCCGTTTTAACTTTTCAGTTATTCAATTGTACTGTTCTAATACATGTGTTACATTTTGTTTGGATTCAAGGTACATTTCTAGCTTTAGTACAAGTAATGCTGACTATGGTTTATACTTTCAAGCATCTATTGTTTTCTTTATCAAAGCTTCTAGCAGCTGCATACTTTCTCATGGCATAAGCAGAAATGAATATCTCTTTGTTAGGTTTTATGACATTAGCAGAAATTAAATGTCTCTTGTTATTTTCATGACATTAGCAGAAATGAAAGGCCTCTTGTTAACTTTCTAATAGCTGTGCAGATTCATGCAGTGTGAACAGAATAAATGTTTTAACCCTTTTAAACCTCGAATGCACTAAGCATGCATATTACTATTATATATTTTTCTAACAGTGAGATAGGGGAGAAATGGCTCCTGAGGGTTCTCCGAGCAGTATGAAGAGGAAATACATACCCAGATGACTGGAGAATAAGCATACTAGTGCCAGTGTTCAAGAACAAAGAGGACATTCACAACTGTGGGCAGTACAGAGGTATCAAACTCCTGTCACAGTGCATCAAAGTTCTGGAGAGCGTGATTGATAAATGAATAAGCAGTAGAAAGTAAGATGGGAAATGAGCAGTTCAGATTCAGATCAGGATGCAGCATATCTGACCTGATGTTTGCAATGAGACAAATACTTAAGAAGCTAGAAATTAGGAAATAGTCCAACTGGGCATTCTTAAACTTGGAGAAAGCTTATGACAAGGTCCTAAGAAAGCTGATTTGGGCAGTCCTGCTGTGGTTCGAAGTCCCAAAATATTGGTAGAATTAGTACAAGCTATGTACTAGGACCCAGTAACTCAAATTCAAACAGTGTTCAGTCTTATAGAGAGTTCCCAGTGGGACTAGGTGTGCAACAGGATTCAGCTCTGAGCCCACTGCTGTTCATACTGGTTATGGACTACATTAGCAAACAGGTAGGAGGGGACACGTCAACAAAGTCACTGTGTGGAGACAATGTGACATTACAGGCAGACTCTGAGTAAGAACTTCAGCAAAAGATAGGGAAAATGGAATGAAAATCTGAAGGAAAGTGGGATGAAACTGAGTCCAGATAAGGCAGTTGTAATGGCAGCAAATTGGTCAAATCAGAATAAGCTGAAAATTGAGATAGAAGAGAAAACAGTGAAACAAGTTAACAACTTCAAGTATTTGGGAGGGGTGGTTGATGAAAAGGGAAGTCTGAATGAGGAAGTCAAAGCTAGAATCAAGAGGGACTGCAGCCAATTGGCACAGAATGTCTGGGGTAGTCCATGACAGAAGAGTGCGAAAGAACCTGACAAGTAAAGTGTACAAAACATTGGTGTGACCAGTACTACTGTATGGTACAGAAACCTGGGAAGTAAAGGCAGAGCAGTTGAGGAAGCTATGCATGATGGAAATGAAGTGTCAGAGATGGGTGGTAGGATGCACACTGTGGGTGGTAGGATGCACACTGTGGGACAGATGAAGAAATGAGGATATAGAACCAGAAGCCAAAGTAGCGCCAAGCACTGAAAAGGTCAAAGAAAACAGATTACTGTGATTTGGCACATGCACAGGAAAGCAGAATACTATCTGCTGAAGAAGATTTGGGACAGACAGGAAGAAGGTAAGAGGAAATGAGGGCATCTAGCAAAGAGTTGGAGGAATTGTGTGACAGAAGACCTGCAACAGTCAAGAATGAGTGTTGAAGAATATAGGAGAGTGGCACTGAACAGGGAGACATGGCAACAAAAGTGACATGACACCCTGACCACATGTAGAAGATGAGAAAAAGGTGGGGTTGATGATTCAGTGACAACAATTGTACAGTTCCATAACATGAATTAACAGTGTATTGAAAATATGTATGTTGAGAAATTGTAGGTGTTATAGTTAATATTAAGGATGTGAAGTAGATAAGGTAGGGAGACAGAAGATGAGCAGGTATAGCAGAGGAAAGAAAGTGGGTAGTGTTTTAGCTAGTGGGTACAGAAAAACGTTTAGCTAGGAGACAGGTGTTAAAAAGTATAGGGATGCATCCAATGGTTATATAAAGGAAGGAAGAAAGAAAGTATAGGATGGAGAGGTGGTCTGAGTTCTTGCGATGGAAAGAATTGAAGGAAGTCTAGTCTTGTGAGCAGGATGACCATAGCCAGGACTGGTTTAGATGCATTTTGACATTTTTACCCTTTCTATCAGTTTAATAAGCCTAGAAATGTATTCCATTGTTTTTGACACATACTGAGGGTAGAGGGAATTTGCCACACGGTTGTATGATTTACTGATAACTAGTAGGAATTTATTGCTTGAGCAAAGGTCTCTAGTAGGTGAGCAGTACAGCAGAGTGTTTTCGGATACTGGACATTTCTGGGGAGAGTATAAGAAGTTGTGAGCAGTGTGAATAGATCTAAGTAAATACATTTATTAGGAGTTCAGGCCAGTTTAGTTGTGTTAATGTCAGGCAATGCTGTGTTTCAATTGTTAGAAAGACTGATTGTGAATTTATTTACTTTACAAGTAGCATGAAGCCAATTTAGACTTATAAATAGTACAGATGCTCTTCAGAATAGAGGAAGCATATAGTTTGTCAAAAGAAGGTTGGTTGACACTAAGGTGTTCCTTGCAGCATCTGTCAAATACATCTTGGTCCTACAGAAGGAGCTAAGTATTTGATGAGTTTTATTAATTCTTTAGAGTATACAGTAGTAAAACTTAAGGTTCCCATCAATTAAGATACTTAGTAGTTTGTCTTACTGTTTTGATTACTCTGTTCTTGCATTAGGGGATGTGAAATGTATGTTTCTGGTTAAGAAATTGTTTTGGGGTGAAGAGCATGCATTTAGTTTTGTTCGGGCTGAGGAGTAACTGAAAGTTTTAAGCCACCATTCAGTGGAAGTGAAGGAGTGTTGGGTGATCTGAAATTTAGTTAGAGAAGGGGCAGAGTGGTATAACAGAGTAATATGTCACATTATATCTATCTGTGTAGCTATCTACCTATATATATATATATATATATATATATATATATATATATATATATATATATATATATCAAAATTCAGAATACTGAATGATGGAATTTGCCCCTTCTCTGCTGTTGTGCATTAAAAATGTGTTCAGTATTTTGAATTTTCAGTATTTTGGGATTCAGTATTTTGGTTTGTCAGCCATCTGAAGTAGATCCATCTCTCTCTCTCTCTCTATATATATATATATATATATATATATATATATATATATATATATATATATATAAAACTAGAAAGCATCAAATGCAGATAGGTGTTCACAACTGAATGTGATGCCACAGTAAAACAATTAATAGTATGAAGCCTAGAGTTAGACAGAGCTGATGTAAGTAAAATAAGCAAGCAATAATAGCATGGTGAAGTAGGCCATTGAGATATTGGGATTCACAGGAAAAGGCACCTGTACAACAAAAAAATGATTTCCTCTTTAGAAACAATTAGCAACACTCCAACTTGATTGTGTATATTCATGAATACTTCATTTTACATGGATAAAGACATGGCAGAGGCAATTTACTGAAAGGCAGTTGAAATGGTTCAAAATCTTTACCAAAAGCTACATAAAGACTGGTTAGAACAGCCTCATATATATAATATAGACTTAAGACATACAGGCAGAGACACTACATAATAGAAAACATTAAATAAATGAAGATAATTTGGGGACTCCATGTGGACACCATATTGCTAAAGTTTAGAAATATTAGAATGTGCATTTGTGCTAGGAACTTACAATAATTGTAAATGTTTAAGTCTGTCCACTGTTGTAGTGTCAATAACTTGGGACTATTCAAAGCTTCAAAATTTCAAACCTCATATGTTTGACAACATATGAGCGAAACTTGAAACCTTGAATATATAATAAAAAAGTTAAAAAAAAAAAAACTTACCTTAATGTTCTGAGCAGGGGGCAAGCCTCCCTGCACCCCCATACCCCCCTACTTAAATATGCTAACTCCGAGACCACACTTCAGTGCAGGAAAGGGAAATTTTCCCACACTGTGTGTACAGACCTGTTGTCTTTCACCTTTGAACTTTTCAAAGTTCAATCATATGGTGTCGACCATATGACATTCGAACTTTGAAACTTTCGGCAATTTAATAGGGACCCGTAGTATAAGACTAACATCTACCTGCACCCTTTTACTTATTTCTTCTCTCATTCCCTCTAGTCGTGAGGTCTGAGAACAGAGCATAGAAAGTTCCCTCTATAAGATATACCTACTAAGCTGCATCTCTAGACTCTATGTCAGCCAGGGGATGAAGAACACCTTGTAAGGGTGAAAGAGGGAATAGTAAGGATTAAAAATGGGTGGATACCCACTCCAACCCTAAAGAGACCTGAGGAAAGGAAAAGAGGGATAGAGGGAGGGAAATGTTTCT
>NC_056744.1:1617036347-1617037833 GCF_019279795.1 Protopterus annectens | reverse complement strand
AGGGGCAGAGTGGTATAACAGAGTAATATGTCACATTATATCTATCTATCTGTTTATCTATCTAACAAAGAAAAACAAACTGGCAAAACAACTAAAATTCAGAAAAACGGGCGGTTGTGAGTATGCAGTCGAATATAAGTTTATTGAAAGCGCTTTCGTCAGCTCCAACAGCTGACTCTTACTGTGAAACAGGGATCCATGGTTACAAGACTATTATATATGGGTTAATATTGTAATCAATTAATTAACACTACTAAAGGGCAGTGGTGAAATAATACCTCTAGCTACAGTATTAAAATGCATTCCCCAAATAAATTACCTTCGATACACTCCAAAAAGAATACTACCAATATTATTTAAAACTGTAAAATCATATTAAATAAAGTAAGTAAAATAAAATTAGCTAAAAAGAGACACATACACAACCCTTTGAGTGGAAACTGTCACACAAATTAATAATCCATAGTATTACATAAGGGGTACAAATGTATATATATTATACTAATTACTTTTTATTGTATATTACTTGGTAAACTCATATTTTTTCACCTCTTTAGGCTGTTTAATTTCAATACACTACTAATTGAACAGGCGTCGTTTAACCCTGGAGAACTATATGCATTTAATCTGACCTGCCAAGTCAACTCGAGTTCCTCAAGTTTAAGAGGTCTTGAGCCTCCTCTAATATCAACTTTAACTTGGTCTATAACGAGGAACTTAAAATAATGGTCCTTATGACAGGAAATGTGTTTTGCTAATGCATTTTCAGGTTTACATTTTTTATAGCATACAGATGTTCATACATCCTGTCACGCATCGCCTCTCAGTTCTTTGCCTTACCATAGTACGCCATACTGCCATGGTGATGTGCACTTTGCTAAGTATGTAACAAAGGTAGAATTACAATTGTATCTACCCTTTAGTCTGTATGTTATACCGTTGATTTGAAAAATATTAATTTCATCACCATATTTACAATAGTTACAATTTAGGCATTTAGACAGGCCTGGATTCCTTACTATTACTGTATCTTGTTTTTCTAGCAGTGATTTAAGGTTCTTTCCTTTTCTAAAGGTCACCCTGCAGCCCTCACCTATTTTCTGATAGATGTCAGGATACTATAAATATAATATAGAAAGTCTGCGCAGGGGAACCACGTTACAAAGATAATAAAAAATGTACAAAAAACCAAATGCTGAAACGTGGTGGCTGGTACAAACACTGTCAGTATTCAACGAACCAAAGGCAACACATCCATTTAACAGCAGCAGAGTGCAATAACGAAATATGTTCCAACCATATAAAAGGTCCACAAATCTTTCAAATAACAGGAACGTTCTTTATTGACATGCAGTTAAAGACATACAACAAATAGAGGAATCAAGTTTCCAATTAAGACCTGATGTCCCAATGGATACTAGTGTTAATGAAGGGGTGGCTTTACCCACTTCGGGCTCACTAGCAGACTATTACAGTATTTCAGATT
>NC_056744.1:1616996347-1617031347 GCF_019279795.1 Protopterus annectens | reverse complement strand
AGTACAGATGCTCTTTAGAATAGAGGAAGCATATAGTATGTCAAAAGAAGGTTGGTTGACACTAAGGTGATCCTTGTAGCATCTGTCAAATACATCTTGGCCCTACAGAAGGAGCTAAGTATTTGATGAGTTTTATTAATGCTTTAGAGTATACAGTAGTAAAACGTAAGGTTCCCATCAATTAAGACACTTAGTAGTTTGTCTTACTGTTCTGATTACTCTGCTCTTGCATTAGGGGATGTGAAATGTATGCTTCTGGTTAAGAAATTGTTTTGGGGTGAAGAGCATGCATTTGGTTTTGTTAGGGCTGAGGAGTAACTGAAAGTTTTAAGCCACCATTCAGTGGAAGTGAAGGAGTGTTGGGTGATCTGAAATTTAGTTAGAGAAGGGGCAGAGTGGTATAACAGAGTAATATGCCACATTATATCTATCTAACGAAGAAAAACAAACTGGCAAAACAACTAAAATTCAGAAAAACGGGCGGTTGCGAGTATGCAGTCGAAAATAAGTTTATTGAAGCGCTTTTCGTCAGCTCCAACAGCTGACTTCATCAGAAACAGGATCCATGGTTACAAGACTATTTTTTCCCACACTGTGTGCACAGACCCGTTGTCTTTCACCTTCAAACTTTTCAAAGTTCAAGCATATGGTGTCGACCATATGACATTCGAACTTTGAAACTTTCGGCAATTTAATAGGGACCCGTAGTATAAGACTGACATCAACCTGCACCCCTTTACTTCTTTCTTCTCTGGTTCCCTCTAGTCGTGAGGTCTGAGAACAGAGCATAGAAAGTTCCCTCTATAAGATATACCTACTAAGCTGCCTCTCTAGACTCTACATCAGCCAGGTGATGAAGAACACCTTGCAAGGGTGAAAGAGGGAATAGTAAGGATTAAAAATGGGTGGATACCCACTCAAACCCTAAAGAGACCTGAGGAAAGGAAAAGAGGGGTAGAGGGAGGGAAATGTTTCTGCAACAGTGGGCATACTTGAACATCTACAATTATGGCAAGTTCCTAGTGCAGCTGCACTATGTTAATCATATTGTGCACTGTTGCAGAAGTGACAACTTCTTACGAGTAGTCCCAAGACTTATGAATTTAGTGATGATTGAACCTGAGAAGGAGTGGGTTGCAAGAAAAGGTAAGGTGACTGAGCTAAACCTCATCTGTCCTGAAGCAGATAACCAGGGGTCTATATTAAAATAACAAAAGCTTACAAATGCAAATACAACTACATCGACACATAAACGTCGAATGACAAAAAGAGCGAAATACGTAATTGGCAAAAATCAGAATGCCGAGCGTATTTCCTTGGCCAGCAGGGTGATCGTTGAGATGAGGAAATGTATCCTTTTCCCCACTGTAGTGTGATCGCGGAGTTGGTATATTTAAGTAGTGGGGGGCACAGGGGGTCTTCCCCCCTGCAAAACTGTATTTATATAAGTTTGTTTAGTTAGGTTTTCCTTACCTGTATGGCGCTGTTGTTTGACGAAATACATTTGGTGTTCTGATTTTCGCCGATTATGTATTTCGCTCTTTTTGTCATTCGACATTTATGTGTTGATGTAGTTGTATTCGCGTTTGTAAGCTTTCGTTATTTTAATATAGACCCAATATCCAGTTTGCAATATTGTGAAAAAAATTGAAGTGCTGACCACGTAGCTGGTCCCAAAATGGAAAACATGTACCTTGAATGCAATAACTAGGGCTGATCCCTAGTCAAATATGCATTCACATGCCCTGGGATAGTCTTACAACAATATGAATAACAGGAGAAGTGGTGAGCTGCCCATTTAGAAAGCAGTTGTTTAGAAACAGGTCTGCTCTTTCTAACATCTGCAAAGAACATGTGTAACTGATCTATTTTCCTTCTTTCTTTGTTTTGTCTGAATAGCATCTCAGCCGCTTGTACACATCTAGAAAATAGGGTAAAAGCAAGGGGATGAATAGACTGATTCAAGGATACCTCAGATACTACTTTAGGCATGAAGGAAGAGCTGGTGCAAAGTGTGAGTCGAATTTTTGGAAGTGAGAAATGGCTCAGAAGTGATGACCATTCAAACCCAGTTTTTTAGGACAAATACTTCTGTGGAAAATAGCAGTAGCTGGTTAAAAAAGAGGCAGTATTTGTTTTTCAGATCCTATGATGATGAATGCCTCAGGTGCTAGACCCCCTTTGCTTTACAGGTAATGTAGAATAAAGTGGGGGGGGTCCTACGGCAGGCATGCCAAAATGGCAGATGCATACATCTTCACTGAGGCATAAAATAATCTTGATTTTCAAAGGTCTGAAAGGCACATGAGGATCAAAGACACCATGACTGGTTTATGTTCTGACTCCTCCTTTGGCAGCAAAGGGAGAATCTTTTTCATTTTTTACTAGATGTGATTTTCTTGTAGAAGGTTTCCTAGCCTCCTTTATGGTAGAAAGCACTTCCTTGGAAAACATGTACCTTGAATACAATAACTAAATCAAGCTCCATCATCCACACTGTCAGTTTGGAATATATGAGAGACCCCTTGTTTTGAGCCAAGAGGTTCATGTGCTGAGGCAGCATTAAAGGCTCTGGCATCACCATATTTATTTTTGAGGGAGAATCCTTGCTGCTTCTGCCAAAAGGAAACTGTCAGTAGCATTTCTGTCGTGCCTCCCATTATCTTTTGTAGTACCCTGAAGATAAGAGGAATTAGAGGAAAGACATACAGAAGTAGGCCTGCCCAGCTGATGGGATACTGCCACTCCTTTTGGAAATCAAGATATAGTCATCAGAACCAGGCAGCTGTACTGAGGCATCCAGGCCGACCAACAGCTAGGAGATTTGGGCTTGTGAGAATGTGCTTTTGGACCAATATGTAGATGTCAGGGTCAGGGAATGTGAAAGTGCTTCTCTGAACCTCATACCTTCCAAATGACCATTATCTTATTTCTCTATGTCCTTGTGAGGGTGCATCTCTCTTCTTTTTTGTGGTGCATCCTTGACAGACTTGGCAAACACCATAGTGGCCTTGGTCATGACATGCAGCATTCTTTGGTGCAGGTAGTCTTAGAGTTCTTATCCTCTGCTTAACAGTATTCTAGTTCAGGTGTGCACAGTGAGGGCAGTTAGGGATGTTGTGTTTGGGTCCCAAACAAAATAAAATCTGAGTGTGAAAGTCTTTATGTGATATGTGCTTCCTACATGAAATGCACTTAGAAAGAAACTTCTTATTGTTAGAGCTGATGCCTGAAAAACTGCAATAGACACAAACGTATTACCAAAGCTATAACAGGCTGAAACTGATGGTTTAACAAATGTTATCCCAATACACAGCTATTTGCACCTGTATTGTGGGGAAAAAAAGAGCTAAACCTGGCATGAGCGGGCATTCTTCTTTTACTACTGATATGTTGATATTCAGGTGGGAGTGTATTCTCCCAGCCAGGAGGAGGAGGGTAGAAAACTGTGGAATTCAGGACAGATGTCAGTCCTTCTTAAGCAGAAGATCCAAAATGTTATTCCTGCAGCAGTGGACAATACAATGAACACCAACAGAATGCCTGTTGAAACTACCCTACAAACTACTCAGGTGTCCACGAACCACATTCTTATGAGGGTAGAATAAATAAGTTGTTGGTTAAGTCGGATCTGAATTATATCCAACAGGAAAGAAAATAGCAGATGGACATGCCAAGATCTCCTACAATAATATACATTTGTTTCATTTCACTGTATGATTCATGACAGGCAGGTGCTGGGGAAAACTGTCAGCTATGCAGTTCTCTATTTAAACTTGTGTTATTGAGCCATTATGTGCATAAGAGGTTATTGTTAAACACAGGTCCATATAATTTGATGCATTACCCTTGAGCTACAAAGGACAGTTATTTCAGCAATTCACAAAGTAAAGATTTTTATTGATCTTTCTGATAGAGCCTATAATGTGGGCAGATTTTGATTTGTTGCAGGTCTTAATTAGTGCTCTTTTTTCAATTTTATTATAAAGATTAGTAATGCGGCCATTCCACCAAAGTGGTTTATGTTTAATTTTCCCAATATTTTTGGTTCTGATTGAAACTGCTTGGTTTTCGGTATTTATCAGACTGGAGTAAAATTCATTGTTATAAGTGGCATCTGAGGTTACAATGAGACTGGAAATCTTGCAGATGAATTTTGAGAGCTCATAATATAGTTTTAATGGTTTGTCTTTTTAAATTCTTTAGATCCAGAGGTGTTCATTGTATTGCTTTCTAAAGGAGGAGATTATTGATTTGTGTTTGGCTTTGACCAGAGATGAGGATACTATGGATGTAGTGCAAGAAGGTGTGAGGTTACTGAGGTTGAGGTCCAGAAGATCTTGACCCCTAATACCCTAGTGGGCTGGTTAACTATTTATACAAAGGAGTTAGCATTTAACATATCTAGGAATGTCTGGATGTACCCAACTTTTGTGGTATAGGCACCCAATTAATTGGTGGGTAGCTGGAATCACCCATGAAAGGGATATTTGTTTATGGGTATTTCAATAAACACATTTGAAAGTCTTTTGTGGTCCTACAGGGAAAAAACATGATATACAGCAGGATAAGAGGGATATTCCAAACAATTGTTTGTCACCATTGCTGTTTTACCCTGTTCTTAACTCATTAGGCATTTTGCCTAATAGGCTACGTATTGTTACAGCTCGACTTCCAGAAACGATCCTTGTTCAGTGATAACTCGTCTACTTTTTGTTAATGATTTGAACTTGTATAATTCATCAACCAAGGAGCCTGGTTGTGACAGCGCCCGAGTACAAAATGCTGTAACTTTGCAACCTGTTACCTGTCCGTCCTCATTCTTTTCCCTGTAACACTAGATTTAAAAGACACGTATCATCACACCCCTATTCATCTAGACTTCAAATGTTTCTTAAGGTTTTCTGTGTCTGGATCACATTATCAGTTCTCTGCTTACCCTTTGGACTATCCACATCTCCAAGACTATTTACAAAGTATCTAGCTCCAGTTATAGCTTATTGCAGGCTACAGTGTATCCATTTTTTCTATATTTAGATAGCTTGCTTATCTTAAAAGAGTCTTCTTCAAATTGTCAACAATCTCTCACTTAGTTGAGAGACTTCTTACACAAGCTGGGATTCCAACCGAACATTCAAAAGTTTTTTTTGATGACTTTACATAAGACTGGATTTCACACAGAGATAATCAGAGGAAGAGCACTGAGCAAAACTCTGATCTGTGATGTATAACATTAACTATCCTGTTTTTTGCTTATTTTACCAGTTATTTATAGCACTTTTATTGTCTGCTGCATACATTTTACAGTATTTTATATCTATAAACTAATCTGCATGGTTGTATTAAAATTGTCTGCCTCACAGGGCCTGATAAACAAGGTTTTTACTGTCACACTGTTTGTAAATCTTTTCTAGCTAGTTTCACTGTGTGTGAGGTATTAACTGGAAATTTTTCCATTTGTTAAACATCTGTTTGTGTTTGTTTGTTCTGATTTCCTGCCAAGGAGTGTATCATACATACCTCCCAACCATACTGAATTACTCAGTTTTTACCAAGTTTTGGGGTCCAAATGATGGGGTGCCACGATTCCTGAGTGGCACCCCTTAATTTCTGAATCTCCGGGTGCTTTTATTTTAAAAATTATTTCCTGGCTTTCTGAGCTGAAATCATCATGTGCACGATGACATTAGCTCCGTGAAACAGCCTGCCAGGCTGTGTGTGCATTTCCGGCTGATGGCTGCTTAAATCCAAATAACCACCATGCATTTTCAATGCTGCTGCCAAATGGGATAGGGATATCTATTTATGCTGAGAGCGAGCCAAGCCCATTTTCAATGCTGCCAAACAGGGTAGGGATAGCTGCTGAGCTGAGCTGTTTCAATAAGCAGAGCTGCCTGCCCTACTAAGGTGTGTGTGTGTGTGGGTGTAGCTGCTGAGCCAAGCCATTTGAAGAAGCAGAGCTAGCTGCCTGCCTACTAAGATGTGTGTGTGTGTGTGTGTGTGTGTGTGTGTGTGTGTGTGTGTGTGTGTGTAAAATGGCCCAGCTGAATATACCTGGTTGCTAGAGGAGGTACTCAGGCTCAGACCTTGTACCTTGGGTACAGGTAACAAGAGCCTAAAGTCCCTACCCACCACCCCTTCTGAAAAATGTTCTAGATTTATGCTTCATATTTTTATTCTGTTCCTCATAAACTTTGTGGTTTTCTGGATTTCAGTGAAGGATAGAAGTCACTAAATAATGACATGCATTTGAATTTCAGACTTCATATTCTTCAGAAAATAAATGGTAACACCAAACCTTTTATTCTAGCAATTTCCTAAGTTTATATGATCAGTATTTGAAATTTTTCCATATTTTTGGGTCTGTATTCCCCCATTATTGGCTTTGTCCAGTTTTTTGTGCTAAGAGATTGAGAGCTATGGTGAGAAGTGAGAACTGAATTCACTAAATGATAGCCATTTAATTTTCAGTCTTTCTATTGCTCAGGAAACTGCTGATTTGGCATAGTGGTAAGTTGCTCTGACTATAGTGCACAGGGTCATGGTTTCAAGACTTGGCAGTGAAATGAATAGTGGAAAGACAACAGTTTATTCTAGCAACTTTCCAAAATTACACAAGCAATGTTTAAAATGTGCCCCTGCTTTTTGGGCTTTTGTCCCCCCCAAAAAAAACTTTGGCTTTTTCCAGATTTCTTGTGCTGCAAATTTGAGAGATACAGTTGGGTGTCAAGTGGATTTTACAAGGAGCTGAGAGTTTTAGGGGAACTGAAGTTTACTGTTGCTTATGCTGATTCTGTTTGCATTGTTAATAGCATGACAGGATAAATACTTGCTTTTGATGCAGAAGGCTGTGGGTTCTACTCCCACAGTATGCAGATGCATTGCTGATACTGTACTGTGTTGTACTTTTAAAGGGGTGGGTGTTAACAAGTCAAGGGTATAGCTACAGAAGCAACAGAAGTGAGAAAATGTCATGCACAAGGGCATTTGTGCCTCAGTGGAAATAGCAAAAAATATCATTAACCCAAATTCAGGTACAGAAAATCATAATTATTATGTTCTGTGCTGCATTATAAGAAAAATATTTTTAAACAAGTACAGTACATTTTCCAGCATTCAAGATAAAATACATATTTTCCACTGCAGACAGTGGATAAGCAAGAGTGGCCAGTTAACAGCACCTCAATTAGAATGATAGTTTTGATGTTTCAGGATGAATGTAAGAGAGGGTCTGTCAGTACTTGGACTGAAAATTGGAAGTCTTAAAACATGCAGTTCACCTAATTTATTTTGCTGTGCATTTACAGCTATTGAATTGGTCTGATAACACAAATCAGAGTAAGTCAAGCAAAAAAAAGATTGTGAAGCTATGCAAGATGCCCATGGCTTACACTACTGTCATTATATATATATATATATATATATAAGTATGTGTGTGTGTGTAAGTAGACTTTTATGATGGAAATGTTCTGAATTGGGCAATTTTGTCATTATTGGTTCATGTATTTTGTTTCATTGCCTACTGGAAAAATGTTCAAGCAATAAATTTAAAATGCGCTTTAACAAGTGTACTGCACTATACAAGGAATATAATTTAATAAAGTCAGGAAGGTGTATCGTAGAACACGTGTATGTTTCTTGTTTTGCGTGCAAGGGGCCTATGATTTGAAAACAGCCCAAAGGTAATCTTTATCCACCACTGGCCAGATACATTTTCTTTGGATGTGGTGCGGGTTTCAATGCTGTTTCAATTAATGTGAGTTTCAAGGGCAGAGAGGTTTTAATGCTAAGTCTGTTATCATTGTGAGACAGTATTGCTTTGTTTAGCAGATGTCTATTAGAGTTTGTGCATTGTGCTATAAAATGTAAAAATAAAATCCAAATAATCATTGTAGAAGTAAGCACATTAGTGTTTATGGTAAATGGGGTGAAATATCCAGGTAATGGGACATTGGAATGGCTGCAGGGGGACTCTGGTGCCATATTTTAGTTGTCTGTTCTTCAGTTTGTGTTTGAAAGTTGGTTTCCCACAATTCCATTGGAGTGGGCAAGGTTACATAATCATGTATGCAAATTGTATGTTAATCAGTGTACTGATTTGTACCTATTTTTCATGGGCCTTGTCCAGATTTTTGATGTTTCCAGGTTGAGAGGTATGGCATCATATAACTGATTTGTTTGCAGTTAAAAGCATTCTCTAGAGTCTCCTTGCTCCTTTATCTGTTTAAAACTTTCATTTAAAGGCTCACTGCTGCTTTTCTGCATTTTTGTAGTTTTTTTTCTACCTAAGTTGTGTAGGTAGTAGCTGTAGCATTGTCCATATTCAAGCTTGTATTCTGTGCCAAGTTGTTTGTTTGCAGAGGCTGTGTGTCTGAGCACATGTTCCAGGCCATCTTAATTTAACCAAAGCCATTTTGCATTTCAGTGAGAGTGAAGTGCTTATGGTCATTGGCTGATTAGGGTTACCTGGACTAGGGCTTGGAATAAGCATCTCATTGGTTCTTTCAAGCTTTTTTTAAAGTTGTTTCGGGTTTCAACTTTCTGTTACTTAAGAAGTTACCTTATGAGTGTTTCTGCCATTTCACACAGAGCTAACTGGAGGAAGGGCACTGAGCAAAAATCTGATCTGTGATATAACATTAATTATCCTGTTTTTTTGCTTATTTTTACTAGTTATTTATAGCACTTTTATTGTCTGCTGCATACTTTTTACTGTATTTTACAGCTATAAACTAATCTGCATGGTTGTATTAAAATTGTCTGCCTCACAGGGCTCGATAAATAAGGTTTTTACTGTCAACCTGTTTGTAAATCTTTTTTAGCTTGTTTCACTGTGTATGAGGTATTAACTGGGAATGTTCTCCATTTGTTAAACATCTGTTTGTGTTTGTTCTGAGTTCCTGCCAAGCAGTGTATCATATAACTGATTTAGTTTCCCACTCTCCCTCCATATTGGTATCCTGTTCTTACACTTGGTGTCTTTGCAGTTGCCCGTCCCTACTGTAAATTTGATCTGGGTCACTCCTCCCAGTCTAGTGTCATTAGCTCATTCTACCTAATGCAGAGAGAACATTTGAGAAGGCCAACCCAGTTAGTTTCTTAACCTTGAATTATCTTCTGCTCCTCCTTTCTCCCTTTCCACTTTACTAAAAAAAATTCTAAGCTTGTTTCTTGCCTTTCCTGTAACTACTCTAGTCCAGATACAGATTTGATGTATCCATGACTGTAAGTGTCTGAGCCCACCAAGCCTTTCTGTGTTGGAGGGAAGCCTCCTAGCTTATCAGTTGGAGTGGTAAGCACTAGGTAGCCTATCTACCAAAAGAGGAGTGGTTTCTGACCCAGAAATTGCAGTTTATTGGCTGTTTGGGCCATTTTTCCATAACTTTCAACCTTCTGGTTTAAAAGCCAATGTTTTCGCTTTTCCCACCTTTTCTGTAACTAGTCTAGTCCAGATACATATTTGCTGTATGTAAGCTTCTGAGCCCACAAAGCCTTTGTGTGTTGGAGGGAAGCCTTCTAGCTTATCAGTGGGAGTGGCAAGCACTAGGTAGCCTACCACAAGGGGAGTGGTTTCTGGCCCAGAAAATGCAGTTTATTGGCCACTTGGGCAGTTTTTCCATCTCTTTCAACTTTGTGGTTTAAAAGCCAGCATTTGTGCTCGTTTCCCACCACTCCTGTAACTAGTCTAGTCCAGCTACAGATGTACTGTATCCAGGACTGTGTGTAAGCTTCTGAGAGGTGCCAAAGTCTGCTCTTCAATTTTCCCTTAGATCTACTAGTTCTTGCCTCTCCTGCACTTTTACTAGCTTATTAGTCTAGCACTTTACCAGACTTCTTGTAGGAATTATTGTAGCACACAAAAGTGCTACCAGCACTAAACGTTCTATAAGGAAACAGCTCTGGTGCTTATTAATGCCCACCCCTCCAGGCATGTCTAAAGCTCAGTTCTCTGTGCATTCTCCTATTAACCTGGTGAACTTGGGCATCCTGAGGCAATGTAGCAACTGCCTCATGTACACTGACAGCCTTCTCCTCTTACCTCCCAACACTCAGACTTGAGAGAATCAGTTATATACCTAAACTGGAAGCCACACACTCTCCAGCCAAGACTGAAATAGCTGGTCAAGAGGAGAAGGTCAAAACTTGCACCACACCACATGGAACACATAGCCCTCCAGAACACACACCTTAACTGCCTTCACATAAAAACACAAACCGCACACTCACCTTGGTGGAGTCTCTCAATAAAAATCTACCCAAACAGCAGAGACCTCCAAGGCAGAAACACACTCAACCACCACAACACTAATCACAAGACACATAACTCTCCTAAACAGCATGCCATGCAACCAAAGCCCCTAAGGCAAAACAGCATGCCAAAACACTAGTCATGGGTGACTCGATAGTGAGGCACACTGATGTCCCACTCACTAGGTCAAATAGGGAGAAAGTAACAGCCAGCTGCCTATCAGGCACCAGGATCTGCCACATAATGCATGCAGTCAGGTCCCTCAACAACAGGTACAAATATAACTCTGTCATTGGACATGTGGGTGTGAATGACCTGAGAAGTACCTCCCTGGACTACATGAAAAGAGACATGGAGGAGCTCTCGGATTATGTAGCCCAGGAGGGTATGACCTAGCCCTGAGCAGCATCCTACCATCATCCAGAATGATACCACAGTCCAAGCAGAAAATGATTGATTTCAACAATTGGCTAAGTTTCTGGTGTCATTCTAAGGGGAGCCAGTATCTGTCTGCCTGGAATGACATGACTGAGACCTCAATGCTTTGCCAGAGATTGTCTGCATCTGTTACTCCTGGGCTTCCAAATACTGGCCAAGGCTCTTGCCACCCCTATAGTGCCTTTTTTTAAGGGTGGTGTTCCAAAGACCAAATTACCACCACAACAGCTATAAACAAATGCAATCTGAAGGTCCTGCTGCTCAATGCTATATGTCTAAATCTCAAAATGTACTCGCTTGAAGCACTCCTTAAAATGGAGAACATCAACATTATGCTGTAACAGAGACCTGGTTCAAAGCAGCAGAAAGCATCCATGCACTACCAGGCTATAACTCATTCCACATCTTTTGGCCCCAAAGCTTGAATTGAAGCTCCAAAGGTGGTGGTGTTTCCATATTCATAAAGGATGTGCACACCTCCAGACTAGTAGCCCAACATAACACATCTGAGATACTTCAGGTGCAGCTAACATTGCGTAAGACAGCGATTCAGGTCATAGCCTACTATAGGTCCCAACCATGTCCCAAGACTCACACTCCACATTCCTAAGCACCCTGGAAAATAATAGGGTCCAACCTAACACTCTCATACTGGGCAAATTCAACTACCCCTCCATTAACTGGGAAAACTACTCATGTACCAATACACTTGCCCAACGTTTCTTACCCCCACTAGAGGTAGCAACATTCTTGACCTGGTCATTATTACCATGGGCAGCCATTGCTCTACACCAATAGTCAACTCCTCCCTGGTTAGATCTGACCACAAACTAATCACCTTGGAAATCCACATCCCCCCACCCTCCACCCCCGCAAAGGTAACCACCATGAAAAACTTCTCCAAAGCTAACTTTGGGCTCCTAAAAACAGAGGTGGCTAACTTCATGACACCCATGCAAATGGAGATCAGTTGCATGACCGCTGAATCATACACCAATGCACTGTATGAACACGTACACAAATGTATGGATCTCACCATACCCAACAGAACCAAGACCCTCTCCTCCAAAAAAAGGAAGCCAATGTGGTGGTCCCCTGCCATAAATAAACTCTACAACAGAAGGAGGAAACTGATGTGGAATAAGGTGAAGTCCCAAGACTGGAAAAACTCCCTTATCAGTCTCAACAAAAAGTTGAGATCCCTCATCAAATCCTCTAAAGCTAGCTATGAAAACAGAATTGCAGCAGATAGTAAAGACAACCACAAGGCCTTCTATAGTTATGTAAAGAATCTCTACGGCAATACCCAGATTTACTCTGAACCACTACACAATGGTACCTCCTATACCAAGCCAACAGATATTGCCAATATACCGGCTGACAGATTCAGTGCCAACTTTACCCCTCCCGCCCCCAAGGGACTAGTCACAATACCAGTAGAATGTCAGGCACCCAGTATTACTGCTGCACAGGTTAAAACAGCACTGTCCAAGGCCAAGAATACAGCTTCTATGGGACCTGACTATATCCCTGGCTGCGCTCTACATGAACTACAGACTGAACTGGCACCTCATCTGTGTGCCCTGTTCAATCACAGCCTTACCTCAGGCTTTGTCCCTACCAAATGGCACACTGCTAGTTATCCCTCTCCACAAAGGATGAGTGACTACAGACCTTGGGAACTATTGCCCCTTTATCCTGACGACTCTGATATGCAAAGCTATGGAACGCATCATCATGGACCTAATAAACAAGGATATAGGGAATCTCCAAACTCTGGATCCCACACAGTTTGGTTTTGTGAAGGGTAGATCATGCCTGCTCAACTTGATCAACTTCTTTCAGTCAGTCACCAGAGCTGTGAATGATGGCAATGTAGTTCATACAGCCTTACTTGATCTGGCCAAGGCCTTTGATACCATTCCCCACTCAGGAATCATATTAAAATTCACTAAGCTAGGCAGCAACCTCTCTATCACTAGGTAGGTTGCAAATTGGCTCACAGGTAGAATCCACAGTATGAAAGCAGCTGACTCCAAGTCTGACTGCCGACCAGTCAGGAGTGGAGTCCCAAAGGGTTCAGTGCTGGCTCCTCTCCTGTTTATCTACTTCTCTGAAGTCCAGGCCAACACGAAGGGACTCTGGCTGACAAAGTTTGCAGATGATTGAAAGTTGGGAGCTATTATTAACTCTCCGAGTGATGTTGATATCCTACAGAAAAGCCTCACTGAGACAAAAGACTGGTGTCAGAACCACGGCCTTAAGCTCAATGCCAAAAAATGTATCATCCTCTTTGGGAAAAACCTGGTTCCCATGAATTACCACATTGATGGTAGTCCACTGAACACAGAAGGCATTATAAGAGATCTGGGAACACAGGTTGACAGCAACCTCTCTTTTGACTACCACATTGCCAAGGAGGTCATTGTCTCCATCTACTCTTCCCTCATTAGGCCAGTCATTGAGTAAAATGCCCCATTTGGCATGTACCTCACTAAACACCTGCAGCAACTGGAGAGGCCGCAAAAGTACCTCACAAAAAGGATCCTAGGCCTTAAACACTTGTCCTATATGGACAGACTAAAAAAACTCCAACTATTCTCTGTCTCATATCACCTACTTAGAGGTGATCTCTGCTTGACTTACAAAGCCATGTCTGACCCAGCTCTGTTAGAAATGCTACATCTAAAGAAATCCCAATCCCACCACATGCTCCAGAGACCTCAACCTCATTACCACAATCAACAGAACATTCTGGAGGGACAGGTTCATAACCCAGAGACTGCCCATGCTATGGAATAGACTTCCCATACATGTCAAGCAGGGCACCTCACTGGCCCTCTTCAAGAGAAATCTTGATGAGTGTATGGGAAACAGAACATTCACCCTGGGGATCACTCCAGTGGTTCTACTTGATAGACGCACTGGAAACTAAGGTCGGGTGGCATGATGCCAGGGTAATCCTATGGCCTAGGCTTGTAAAGGCCCCAGGGCCATTAGCCTAGTACACACCTATGGATTTGTCAGCTAGAGACATCAGTTCAAACAGCTTTTCTTCCACAATAAAAAAATAAATCTATAGCTAAATCTAGTTCTAAGGTTTTCCACTTAGACTTCTGTCACTGTGAGGGAATACCTCAAGATTTTGGGTCACATGGCATCTATGATTTTCATGAGATCCCTGGCAAGACTCCACATGTGAAAGGTACAGTGGTATCTGAAGTCTCATTGACCTTAGAACCAACACCCTTGGTCTTTTCACATCCCAGTACTGGAGACTGTCAGAAGAGAAATCGCTTGGTGGAGACAACAGATATCCCTAAATCTGGGTCTCCTCTTCTCCCTCCTTGTTCCAAAGCAGTTACAACAGACATCTTGAACTTTGCCTGGAGTGCAGTTTCAGGAGGGATAAAAGTGCAGTGTGTAACACCAAGAACAGATGTAAGCACATAAATATATAAGAGATGCTTGCCCTGATCAAGGCATTCAACTCTCTGAATCATCTTTGGCCTCCAGGACCTCTTCAAGTAGTTACAGTCAATACCACAGTCATGTGGTACATCAAGTAGTAAGGGGGAACCAGGTTGTACCACCTTTTCATACTAGCAATTTTAGCTTAGGATATAGCTTCATGGCACAGTCTCACTCTACAGGCATCCTACATTCTATCAGATCAAAACTGTGTGGCAGACAAGCTATACAGTACAAGGGCTGACCCTCATGTATGGAAACTAGATCAAGGGGTCTTACAGAAATTTGATCCATCTGTGGGAATTTCCTCAAGAAGATCTATTTGCCTCCTTTCTGAACTATCAGCTTGCAAAAAGGCCTGAAAGACAGATGCCTTTTCCCTTTTCCACACTTTCCACTGATATCCAGGGTACTTCTGAAGATTTAGTAGGAAACCCCAAAATAATTGTGACGACTTCCTGTTGGCCCAGGCAACAGTTGCTCTGCCTTCTTTGGAAATGGCCAGGGGCAAATGCCACATGCTTTCTCAAAAAATGGATCTACTCACACTACATACAAACTTGACACCAATCAACTTCTACTGACTACCTGGATGGTAGGGTCTTAATTCTCTTTAGGTACCTGTTTACTGAGGACATGTAGCAAGTATTAATGGAGGCAAGGAAGCCCGCTACTAGAAAATTATAGATTAGCAAATGGAAAAGGTTTTCTAGTTGGTGCCAACATCAGATACTATCCTATGGCCCTTCTTACTCCTTTGTCAAGGTTATTTATCAGCCATTTCATCAGGCTGCCCATGAATCCTCTTCTTTCAATGCATTCTCATATCAAAATGTTTTGAAAGGGGTTTTTCACAAGAGGCCTCCAGAAAAACTGGTGGTGCCTCCTTGGGATCTTAATTCTGTGTTAGAGAAGCTAACACATGCTCCATTTTAACCAGCTAGCC
Source organism: Protopterus annectens (assembly GCF_019279795.1). Taxonomy (NCBI): domain Eukaryota; kingdom Metazoa; phylum Chordata; order Ceratodontiformes; family Protopteridae; genus Protopterus; species Protopterus annectens. The sequence continues at coordinate 1,617,016,243 of NC_056744.1, read as the reverse complement.
TGGCTGAAATGAGGCTTTTAACATGAAAAACTGTTTTACTGATTGCTCTGACCTCTTCAAGATGAGTATCTAAGTTTCAAGCTGTTAGAGTGAGTCAAACATATCTTATTTTCCACAGACAGGGTTTCTTTGAGAACTAATCCTTCTTTTATGCCTAAAGTGGTATCTGAGTTTACTTTAAGTCAAACTATTCATCTCCCTGTTTTCTTTGCTGAACCTAAAAATGAGGGACAAAGGATACTCCGTACCTTAAATGCCCACAGACAACTCGGGTACTATCTTGACTGAACTAAATCTTTCAGATCTTCAGATCAATTGTTCATTTCACGTGAAGGTAAGGAAGGGACAACCTGTCAAAACAGCCCATTTCCAAATGACTGTGTAAAGCACCCACCACAACAAAACTATTCCAAGCAGAGTAAAGGCTCATTCTACCAGCTCCTTGGCTTTATCTATGGCTTTTTGGAAAGGGTTGAAAGTATTCTGCAATCAACAACTTGACCCTCCATACATACATTTAAAAGGAACTGCAATCGCAATTCCTTCTCTAGGTCTACATCAGCCTTTACTAGGATTATTCTCAAGGGGCTCATGGACCTTTCTCCTTCCACCTCACTAATGTAGTAAGCTAGGATAATCTACCCATATACCTAAGGCTACTACAGCAGTGATCAGTATGGTGAATATAGTACAGTTGTGTAAGTAAACCTACTATGACAGTAGATGTTCAAATGATCACTGTTGCAGTAGCCTCTCCTCCACCCCCTTGTTTTTTATGTGTTTTCTATGCCAGGGTGTGGACATTTCTTTCTTTCTTGTTCTTGCATTGACCTGTCAGGGCTCAGCTTCTCTCTCTCTCTTTTGAGAGGAAAGCGTTGAAAGTCTGGGCACATAAACATATTGTTTTAGTCAGCTCAGAATGTGTGTGTGTAGAAGGTGCCCTGAAGCTTTGGAAGCTGGCCAACTCTTATATCCTGGGCAGGATATAACCCATACAGCTAAGGCTACTGCAGCAGTGATAATTTGAACATCTACTTTTACAATAAATTTACTTAAACAACTGTACTTTATCAAATTAACTCAACTCATTAAAACTTCAAACAACCCACTTAATCATCAAGAAAACAAATGTTTTAATGCATTTCCTCTCTCTCTCTGCATACATACAAACACACACAACATTTTAAATACTACTGCTATAAATACTCAATACATATAAAAACATTTTCACTTGTTTATGAATCACTTTTTTACAAAAATGGATTATTTATTCATGACAGAGCTGCCACATTATTTTTTTATTTAACTTCTTTAGAATAAACATAGTATACCTCAAATTCCATTCTTGTCTGCAGTGATAACAAAGCTGTTTGTAAACACACAATGACCCTGAATTTAAAATTACAACCATAGGGTTATACTCCTCTGTTACCTGATAGACATCATGCAGAACTAACTGCCTTTGAAGTAAGGCAAACTTCCAGTGATGAGGTGGGCAGAAGAGAAGGAAGAAAGGTGGTTATGGATGTGAGCACAGGCAGTCCTAACTAGGGACTACCTTGGAGGGAGGTAGTAAGGGCTATTTATTCCACTTCTCCTGCCTAGCTTCTTCTGCTACCAAGCCATGCCTGTCATTTTACCAAAATTTTGCTCTACTGTGGTCTCCTTAGAGAAAGCAAATTATTTATTTGGGTAACTCCTGCTATACTGGCATTATAGCAGGTGACAAAGCCATTTCACTGACTCCCTATTTAACTATTTTCCTGTAGGAATTTGACCTCATGATAGGGTCACACAAGCAGCAGCACCTTATCTAGAGGCAGATGCCCCTTCATGTCCTTCAGTAGGCATGCTCAGTACTTCTCCAGTGGCTGCTACTGTACCACAGGCTGGCATCTATACCATCATAGCCACATTTTTACAGCTAGCTAGTTCACACTGAAAGTGGTCTAGGCCATTTTACTTACTTACCTTCTCCCTGACACTGTCATCCATGGCATCCAATTTCATGTCCTTTTATTTATTGCATTATACTTCTGGAATGTTCCATCCCCAAAAGCAAGGGTGCCAAAGTACAAAATGTTTATCAAAATGGTCTGCTATCCTGCTTCCCTTGTCAATGGGTGTGTATTCAGAGCCACTTTTGATCATCTGGTGGCTTTCAGCCAGGGTTCCCTATTACGCTGTCACAGGTGCAGGTTGTTGAATGCATCTTTGTCAAACTGTAAAGTGCAAAAAGTCAAAATAGCGAAGCAGCTTTTCAGTGAATTCTTTCCCTGGGAAATAATTTGTTTGGCCGCTTTCGCTATTTTGCCTTTTCGGCACTGTAGTGTGAGCTCGGAGTTGGTACATTTAAGTAGGGGGGGGTATGGGAGGCAAAGCCCCCCATGTCGGGGGGTGTGGGTGGCAAAGCCCACCACATTAAGTAATGATTTACTGTTTTTTTTTTTTCTTCGGAACAGAGATTGTTTTCTATTGGAAAATAATCGCTGTTCTGAAGTTTCAACATTGTAAGCTTTTGCTTGCATAGGGTCGATTATCTGTCATTCGCTCTTCTGAGCATGCAATATGATAATATAGACCTTTCAGCCAGTCCACTCCCATGTCAGCCATAATGCTGTTATTGAGGTAGTTGAACTCATCCTTAACCCTTTAGTATCTGTCTAGTTTCTTTGTTGCTGTTGGCTAGAAATCTGTGCTCAGTGGCACAGCCTCAAAGATGATTTTGAATGAAGAAAGAGTGGAGGATACCATAAGGTGCTTGGGCTTCTTTTTGCCTGTCAAGTCCAGATACCTTTTTTTGTATTCTAAAGCTTCTATACAACCCACTTAAAATGCTCTTTTATGAGGTTCAGTGTTTCTCAAACAATATGTCCTTGGGTGACGAACGTGAAGAAGTATTTTGTTGACAATCGGTGCTGTAACCCAGTGGGGGCAAAATCTGTAAGGAGTATACTACACCCTCACCTTCAAGATCCAACTCCAATGAGGTAGCCAGCATAGATCCTGACATGGAGACTTGCATGGGCTGTGGATTCCTCCTCTGCAGGCCATGGCATGCTCCTCCACAAACTTCCTATAGTCAAAAACCAAAGATGGCATCAGCAAAGGTACACATCCATGGGCCTCATGTGCTGGGCCTAACCTGCCATTGCGAGGCTAAGCATCAGTCATCCAAGGTCTGAAGGCTTTCCTGATTATCTTCAGTAAGAATCAGTGTAATATCTGCTATGGTGATCAACACAGGAAGAAGGGCCAAAAAACTTTGGGGTGGGTCATGCTTCATGGGTGCATGAAAATGAGAATACGGTCCGGGTATAGCAGAACCACCCCTGAAACCCGTGAAGGAACAACAACCAACATCTGAATACCATTCTCTGCCCCAGGAGAGGTTGAGACAGGTAGTGATTCCACAGTAAATAGACCCATGGCTGGAGATTATGAGGCAAGTCATATCCAGAACTGATATATGCAGGCCTCTGTATGACTTACTGGGTCGCTAAAGTCTCACAGTCTCTACCCACTGAAGTAATCAAAGCCTTCAGACCCATACAAAAAGTAAAGACTAGAACAAGGAAACAGTACATGAGTCAAGTCTGTGAACTGTCAATCAGAGCAGGTAACAACTCAAAATTACCCTTAGTGGTTTGACAGCTAGGGAAGTTAGGTGTAAAGGGGGATGGGAGATGAGTCAAAGTAGTGCAATTCAGGTTTCACCAAAAAATGCAGTTTAGCTATTCTAAAAAGAAGCAGCAGTAAAAAGCACTTTGAAAGTCTGTTCTGTGGCATCTGCACTGTTTGTGCTTTAAGAAGTCATTGAATGGCATGAAATGTTACTTAAAACTAACTGACTAAAAGACAGCAATGTATGCATGTAAAATCAATGCATGGACAGGAGCTTTAGGAAGAAAGAGGCTTGCGTGATGTAACTTTTTACAGATGAGCACTTTTGGGATAACTAGAGGCAGACTAAACAATCAGAATTACTTCAAGATGCCAGACCCCATGTGGTCAGACTCAGAAATTACATATAAAAATATTTTAAAACCTGTAAATAGTTCCAGAGTGGAGTTAAAATGTAGGAAACACCAAACCATGATGAAATAAACATGTTTTTTTGAGTCTGTGGGTGCGGTTCTCCTTTAAATAGTCATTCTGACTTATTGGTTTGTTTTAATGTCAGTTAAGATAAGTTTTTAAGAGTTATCTTTCATGGCTTCTGTAAGTGTATTTCTTTTGCAATTATGCAGTCAGAACAATATAGACTCTGTAATTACTCTTTTGATGATGTGGATAAACACAGCTGTAATGTAACACTTGCTGACTAAGCAGTTGGTTGACAGGTATATGACACTGACAATCCCTGGGAAAGGGAATATTCTGTTTCCATGGGATTGTGCAATCTTGGGGTCAGAATATAATTAGCAGGGGGTGTGGGGGTGCAAGAGGTTTGCTCCTCTGCAAGAAGTGATGTTTTATTTATTTATTTTTTTTGTATTTTGAAATTGCATGCAGAGAGGCTGCTTCTCGGCATATGCAAAGTGCGGTGTCAACTTCTGTGTTTTCAACCATTTGTGGTTGATGGGTTTGCAGTCAACTTTGGGTGTTTTCATTAAAATCTGGTACACCAATTTTATATATATATATATATATATATATATATATATATATATATATATATATATATATATATATATATATATACACATATACACACACACACACACACACACACACACACACACACACACACACACAAATATCCCTTTTTGCATCCTCATTTTAAATTTACATTTTTCTCTTAAACACATCTTAAGGAATCAATCCGTTACAACTGTTGACAACAGCACACTTTAAAAAATAACTCATTTGTTTGCCCTATTAACTCAATCACTCGAATGGGACTCTAAGTTAGCATTTCGACATGAATCATGTCACATATAAACTCACAGTTTTAATACACGTTTATGCCTCTAGAACCATCAGCACCAATTCATTTTATTGTGGGATAGTGCTGCAGGCTTTAACTGAACATAACTGGATATAATAAGTATGGATATAATAAGTATACAGATCATAACAGAGGAAATACTTATTTTGGCAAACAGTTCATAGAACCCCATTTACACACATGCTGCCTAAAGCATTTTGTTCATCTAGCTGTTATACAAGATTAAATATTTTGTTTTACTTGGAAGAAATATTTAGACCAATATAGTATGCTGTTTATAATTAGCTTCACTAAACATAGCTTTGCGATTAATGTGCGAATGATTTATATTTTCGATAAAACGAAACAAGAGTGAAATCCATCTTGAATTAAATGGAGTCTAGGTCCATGTGACTTAGAATGTTATTTCTTCTCCTGACAGAAACATATTCTTATGCTTAGTTAATGCAGCAATATTAGAATTAGTTATTCAGTATTATCAAAATTATCATAAAAAGGCATGAGAATGTACTGTTAGTAGGATTTTGCAGAAACAAGTATTGTTTCATCTGGTTAGTCATATAAAATTGAATACTAATTGTTTCATTTATATTATGTGATTATACTGTAAAAATAACTGCACCCAACTTAACTCAGGGAGACTCCGGTTTATTTCAGTTGGCCTTCCAAGATTATGTTCTTAAATAAAGATGTCATGTTTGGTTGAAATCGAGTGTTGTGTTTTCCTTAACAGCTGGTGCCTTGGACTAGATTTTATAACCTTAGGAATTGTTGTGGCAGGAACCACCTTTTGGGCACAAAGACAAATTTCTGTCTGGTGTTTTTCTCTGCCTCAGTATGTCCTGTGTGCATCAGCCCTCATTTTCAGCACAGTGTGAAATTTTTGCAGGTAAGAGTGTTTGACTACTATTTTTTCCTCTATGAGTGGGTTTTCCATTAAAGAGACATAAAATAGTGTTTCTGTCTTTCGTTCAAGTGTGACAGTGGGTTTACACTGACATCTTATAATTGTGGGTCAGTCTTGAGGAAAAATGTTGTAGTGAGTGTGAAGTATGAATATGGGAATTATAGAAGAACCAGAGAAAGGAACTCCAGCAAGACATATGTTTGAGCAGTTTGGTCTACACTTGCTAAAATGCTAGTGCACTTACATTTCCACAGAAGGATTACTTCGTAAGGATGTCTTAGATAAGCTTAAAAACTATAAAAAGTGGGGAGCAAAGTACCTGCCTCCTGTTCGGTAGCTTTTAATGACTGACAGAAAGAAAGTAAAACTAAGAAAAGGGAAATATATTGTAAGAAATGTAAAATATAATGCTAGCAATCTAAAAAAAAAATCAGGTAAAAGACAACCAGAACAGTAAATAATTTGCAGAAGGGTCCTAATTTAACACCAGGACACGCATGTGTATTATATCCCATGAACGAGCTAGAAAAACTACAGATGTCACATCTGTTGTCATCCGAATAGTATCCACTGTCACCACTCCACCTTATGAAGACTCCTCAAAATGTGTAACCGGTGGTCAGCATTCTGGTATTATACACACACACAAACAATGACACGGCAGTCTCACAACAGATGACAACTAGATAAAATAAATAAAAGACTAAAGAAATGCTTAATGAGTTGTACATAAAAACAAATTATACAAAACCCAGAAAAAGTTCTAATAGGACCAAAAGAGTATAATCAAATTACAACTGTATGCGCAAATAAATTCAAACAGTAGCTTGTATTTTAACCATGGACAGGAAAGTCACTGAAAAAAATGTAAGTGAATGAAAGTCAAGTCTTATATAATAAGTGAAAACAAATCATTGGTTGACATTTACATATTTAATTGGTAAACTCATGAATATTTATGTATGAAGACCATATAGACCTTAACAAATATGTAACATAAATAATATTTTTTGGGGTTCAATCATAAATATTCATTAAGTCCTGGGTTAAATAAAGCCCCAAGTTTAGTGATCCATTTTTTCTCCCTAGCATCAAGTTTTTTGTGCCAGCCAGATTTGTGAGTTCGATCACCAATAAGTTTATCTATGATGGTAAAATGGAATTGAGCTGTTGGATGTGTAAGTGTGTGTTTATATAAAGCATTGGTGGTTCTTTTGCATTTAATATCACTTAGGTGTTCAGACATACGTAACCTGAATGGTCTTGAAGTCTGACCTATATAAAATGCATGGCAATTACAACAAGCCATATAAATAGCCCAGTCTGTATTACAATTAGCAAAAAATCGAATATCAAAAACAGTACTGGTGTTTCTACTAGTAAATTCCTTAGACTTCAGAATATGTTTACAATTAACACAGTGTCCACAGGGAAAACATCCAATCAATCTGTCGCCCAAAATAGTGGTTTGATATGACATAGGTAGACTGGACTCAGAATGATGTTTGTAATGGTTGAAGTAGTTGAATTTTGACACTAGCCTTAAGGAAAGGAAACTTAAAAAATGTTCACATGATTTGTCTGATTATCAGAAAGGTCAACCATTTAAACATATTAGACATGTTAGATTTCAAAATGCACATAACACTAATTCATCGAGTTCCAAAAGGAAACGTCCACGTTCCATTTTGAAAGGACGTGATAATACTATAGATTCTACTGATTATGACACCTCATCAGGGACTGACATGGACACACAGCATACCATGGGGTCCCCCACGCCCAAACGTAGTAATCATATACTCCCTTTAGGCCAAACAGGGGGAGGAGAGGTGGCAGGAAGCACAAAAAGGGTTACAAGTCTTCAAAATTTGATGGAAGTACTAATGAACAAGTAAATAATGTTTGCAACATCTCTAATACTGTATTAACATCTGCACAAATATCTTTATTGAATAAAGGACTATCTTTTATTCCTGTTTTTTTCGTTCCTGAGGATAATTTTGCACAAGATTTATTTTCTTTTTGCAGACTTATTAACCTTAAATTATTTTTCCAGGATAAGGGGGATGATGAACAGCAACATATGGATGTTTTCAAGTATCATGTTTCATCATTTACACCTCCTATGCATCCCTCTGTTGGTCTTTATTTACGTAATGTACTTAGTGACTTACATTTTCAGCATAGTTCTTCACAACCTATGCCTAATAATATGACTGAGAGTGACATATCTAGCTTAGATGAACTAGTTAGAAATAAGGAATTGGTAATTCTTCATGCTGACAAAGGCGGGGCGGTGGTGGTTATGGATTGGAGTTATTATGATATTGAGGCTCACCAACAATTGGGTGATGCCTGATACTATAATAAAATGCCTCTTGATCCCACACCAGTATTTGGTCAACAAATCAAAGATTTTCTACATTCTGCGGTTGATAATGGGATCATTACTGCTAAAACATTAAGACACCTAACCATCACTGACCCTGCCAGACAACTTATCTATTTCCTGCCGAAGATACACAAAGATTTTTTACATCCACCAGGTAGGCCAATTGTGTCGAGCATAGGATCACTCACTGAGCCGCTTTCAGAATTTTTGACCAGGTATCTAAAACCACTTTTACCTTGGGTTAGATCTAGGATACAGGATACCACACAATTTCTGAGCATAGCTAATGATATGCAATTAGAACAGGATTGGTGGCTATGCACATTAGATGTAAGCTCATTATATACTAACATCCCACATTGGGCTGGTCTTGATGCCATTGAGTATTGGCTTTATAAATCTAACCTGTATCAACCTGGTTTCAATACTTTTCTCATAAATCTGACTGAGCATGTACTAACTAAAAACATCTTTTTCTATGATCAGGAATGTTATTTACAAATCAAAGGTACAGCAATGGGGGCTTCCTTGCCCCTATATATGCTGATCTTTTCATGGCTTACATTGAGGAAATCATGATTTATGATGATACTCATAATTTGTTTCTGCCTGATATTGATATTTGGCAGAGATATTTGGATGATTGCTGGATGGTATGGAGATCAGATATTGGATATCTCCAAGAATTTATGGAGTATCTAAATGACAACAAATGGGGAATTCAGTTTACTATCACTTATGACCAGAAATCCATTACGTTTCTGGATGTTCTGGTCACCAAGAATGAGGATAACACCCTTAAAACTGAAGTTTATAGGAAGTTCCCCCAATATAACACTTTACTCCATGCCTCCAGCTTTCATCCAAAACATATAGCCAAAAACATTCCAAAATCACAATTTCTTAGAATAAGACGTAACTGTTCAGATGATGTTAGTTTCAAACATCATGCTCATGACTTACACCACAGATTTATGAATAGAGGTTACAGCTCAGGATATGTCACTATGGCCCAGAATCATGCCTGGGGTTTGGATAGAGAAAACTTATTGACATATAAAAAGAAATCTTCATCCCCTAATATATTACGGTTTACCACCACGTTTGGCAGGAATACCAACAAATTTATGAATATTATCAAAGATAATTGGAACATACTTAAAGCTGATAGGAATAAATGGTTGAATCTTACTAACACATGTTCTTTTTCTTTCCGTAAAGGAAAAAATCTAGCGGGATACTTCAACCATTACAAACATCATTCTGAGTCCAGTCTACCTATGTCATATCAAACCACTATTTTGGGCGACAGATTGATTGGATGTTTTCCCTGTGGACACTGTGTTAATTGTAAACATATTCTGAAGTCTAAGGAATTTACTAGTAGAAACACCAGTACTGTTTTTGATATTCGATTTTTTGCTAATTGTAATACAGACTGGGCTATTTATATGGCTTGTTGTAGTTGCCATGCATTTTATATAGGTCAGACTTCAAGACCATTCAGGTTACGTATGTCTGAACACCTAAGTGATATTAAATGCAAAAGAACCACCAATGCTTTATATAAACACACACTTACACATCTAACAGCTCAATTCCATTTTACCATCATAGATAAACTTATTGGTGATCGAGCTCACAAATCTGGCTGGCACAAAAAACTTGATGCTAGGGAGAAAAAATGGATCACTAAACTTGGGGCTTTATTTAACCCAGGACTTAATGAATATTTATGACTGAACCCCAAAAAATATTATTTATGTTACATATTTGTTAAGGTCTATATGGTCTATTCATACATAAATATTCATGAGTTTACCAATTAAATATGTAAATGTCAACCAATGATTTGTTTCCACTTATTATATAAGACTTGACTTTCATTATGCTTGTTGTAATACACTGAAGAAGGCCAGGATTTATATTGGCCGAAACCGGTCTGTTTTGTATAAGCATGAAATGCAGTCTTAGTAGTTTTTAAATAAACTACTTATTTTCACATGGCTCACTTGTTGCTGGCTTTGTTTTCTTTGGCTTAGTCAGGATTTTTGCCGTGCAACTACCTACGTGCAGGGGAACTTTGTTTTGGATACACATTTTCCATTAAAGAGACATAAAATAGTGTTTCTGTCTTTCATTCAAGTGTGACAGTGGGTTTACACTGACATCTTATAATTGTGGGTCAGTCTTGAGGAAAAATGTTGTAGTGAGTGTGAAGTATGAATATGGGAATTATAGAAGAACCAGAGAAAGGAACTCCAGCAAGACATATGTTTGAGCAGTTTGGTCTACACTTGCTAAAATGCTAGTGCACTTACATTTCCACAGAAGGATTACTTCGTAAGGATGTCTTAGATAAGCTTAAAAACTATAAGAAGTGGGGAGCAAAGTACCTGCCTCCTGTTCGGTAGCTTTTAATGACTGACAGAAAGAAAGTAAAACTAAGAAAAGGGAAATATATTGTAAGAAATGTAAAACATAATGCTAGCAATCTAAAAAAAAATCAGGTAAAAGACAACCAGAACAGTAAATAATTTGCAGAAGGGTCCTAATTTAACACCAGGACACGCATGTGTATTATATCCCATGAACGAGCTAGAAAAACTACAGATGTCACATCTGTTGTCATCCGAATAGTATCCACTGTCACCACCCCACCTTATGAAGACTCCTCAAAATGTGTAACCGGTGGTCAGCATTCTGGTATTATACACACACACACAAACAATGACACGGCAGTCTCACAACAGATGACAACTAGATAAAATAAATAAAAGACTAAAGAAATGCTTAATGAGTTGTACATAAAAACAAATTATACAAAACCCAGAAAAAGTTCTAATAGGACCAAAAGAGTATAATCAAATTACAACTGTATGCGCAAACAAATTCAAACAGTAGCTTGTATTTTAACCATGGACAGGAAAGTCACTGAAAAAAAAAATGTGAAGTGAATTGTCTGAAATGATCAACATGCATGACCTTTAGAACAGTTTAATATTTGTAATGCAGTTAGCACTTTTAGAAAATATTCCCCTCAAGAAATTCTCATGGAATGCCCTAAGAGGTTACCAGCTACACAGCTATCTCATTTAGGATACATTCTTTCAAATTTAATAATTACATTTACCAAAAATGGGCGGCCACAGTGATGCTGGGCACCACAGTGGTGCAGTGGTTAGAATTGTCACCTCACAGCAAGAGGTTCTCCAGTTCGATCCTCGGCTGGGGTGCCTTCTGTGCGGAGTCTGCATGTCCTCCCTGTGGTCATGTGGGTTTTCTCCAGGTGCTCCGGTTTCATCCCAAAGACATGCTGCAGGTGGATTGGACACTCTAAATTGGCCCTAGGTGTGAGTGCGTGTGTGTGTGCCTTCTGTGAAAGGTTGGGTGCTGGGCTGGCAACTCAACACTGTAAAACTCCACTGCCAATCATGAGTGAACAGGTGATCCGCTGTGGCAACACCTAACTGGGAAAAGCCAGAAGAAGACATTTACCAAAAATGTAACTGCTGATGTTTATTCAGTATTGCGGTTAGTATTTTTGAAATACTGTCCTGTTACAAAAATTTTATTTTTACTTCTGGGTATTGAACTTACACACAGTTAAGCTGGTGTACTCCTTGCTTAATGCAAGCACCAAGAGCTATTTGAGAAGGCATACATGCTTGATATACAGGTTTGAGTATGCCTGCTCCAGATCTAGGGAGTGATGGGATGAAAATATTTATCTGTCTTGCAGTCAGACCTGAATCATGCTTATCCCATGCCTCTCTGAGGTGATTTAGTCTATCCTGAAGTACCTCATAGTCTGCTGCTATTTCCCCTGCAGCTGTACAGTGGAGAAAAAGAAAAGAAACGTTATGAAAGCATAATAAATAACTATCTTGGCTGTCTACTTCCTGCTATATTATTGATTGTTGATGGGTTAGTATACTTACAGAACTGATGGGTATTTGCAGTCTTAAAGTCATCCTCCCATTGGCTAAGAAGGTTCTCCTTATGCCTCTTCATGTCACTATAATGGTGATGACATTGTAGCCCAGTGTGCGTGGAATGCCACTTGCTCTGGAGAGAGCCTTTCCCAAGCTATTCCAAGCATCAACCGTATAGTAAGACACAGTCCAATCCCCCTGTAGCAGCTTACAGATGTAGCTCTTCATGAAGAGTGCCACAAAAATCCTGGACTCCTCAACATCCCACTATTGTGCTCTAAATGGAGCAACATCCTCTCCTTCACCAGCTGTGTTTAGAGAAGTAATACTAACAGTATGTGTCTGAATTGGCAGCCAGTTCAGATATCGCATGTAACAGCCTGTGCTGAAAGATGCACAGCCCTGCGAGCCACATTTGTGCTATTGAAAGTAGAACAACTTGTTACCCAACACCTTGACAGTGATTATATCAAATAGTATGAAAGGTGTGAAATATGACAGTGAGATTTGCCCATGTGTGATCCTCAGACTAATAATACATGTTCCAATGTTAACACCATACAGCAATTCATTGTTTATCGTCATGGTTGGTTGGAGGAAAAATGACATTAAATGTGACATATTGATTTGTGGGACTTAATAGTATGATTGAGTAGTACCACCTGAAAATGGAACCCATGAAAAAAAGGATAAAATGTTAAATTTAGCTTATTACCTGCCAGTGCCATAGGAAAACTTACTTGTTACCATGGTAATTAGACATATACTACTTTAAGCACGAATGGAGATATACTTCATGGATGCCTGTATTTGTGAGACTTTAAGTAGTCATGGGACAGTATTTCTTTGTAAAAGGCAGTTTTTGTGGTTGAAAATACATTTTGGATAAATGGAGTTGCATTCCCTGAGTAATACATGGTGGTTTCTGTTATATACACATTTCGCAAGACATACTGTCTTGAGCACAGTTATGAAATATGACAGGTCATAATAATTATAACAAAACTATTATGCACATCATACCTATGGAAGTGAACTTTAAATGAAATATCATTGTCATGTTGAATGTACGCTGAACACATATGTTGGACTCATATAGCAAGCATTAATGATGCATGTTTGGCAAAAAGCGTATTTATGGTACTCATTTGTATTTGGTATTATATTCCTAATCAAAATTACGTGACAAATGGCATCCTGACATCCTTTGTAAAAGTATCGGTAAGCTGTATTCAAACCCTGCATTATTTATCCTCTCTAGCTAAGCTCACTGCACTTGCACCTTGTCACACAGATATAGCTATCAGACAGGTGCTGATGAAAGCACAATGGCACCTGAATCATTTTTGCTACAGAAGGCACCCCAAATTAAATATTTCACTTTTTTCCTTCAGCAATGAACATGATTTGTGCAGTGCCAAGCAAATGAAAAGGGGAAAAAGAAAATAAGATATAAAATTGTAATGAAAACGCTATCAATAATAGCTTCAACATTGGCTTGCAGTATCAAACTTCATCTCATCTGTGACACACCGCATAAAAGTCATACAGACAGACTTTGAAAGGGAAATATATTACTGCAATGAGTAATAATTACTTTATATATGGTTAAGTAATCTATAAAATATTCTGCGTATTTCCACATTCATCCTGTTAATACATTTCTGTTCTCACAATTTAGAAATTGTAAATTTTGACATCAGGAATTGATCTACCAACACAGTGGTAACAGATATTCACAAGGACTATATCTAACCTATTCAGTATTTATCACACATACTTAGGTTGTTCAGTTCCTAGCCCAAAACATGTCAAGATTTCACATGACATAATAAGCAAAACTGTCAGTACTGTAGATGTTAATCCACCAAGTGTGTTGCTTTTCTCCCAACTCAATGTATTTACAGCTTGTGACACAGAGATATGTAGATAACAGGTGGATGTTTTTCATTCATTACTATTGAGAGTGCTGATGGCTGCACAACGATCCCAGGTAAGTTTGTGCAACGGAAGGCAGCTTAAATTAAAATTTTCACTTTTTCCCTGTGGTCATGAACTGTATTTGCATGCTGCCAAGCAGAGCATAATTGCAAAAGGCATTTAAAAAAATCTAGGAAAACATTAAACAAAAATTACTTCAAAGGGTATTCGTAACAACGAGCAGAGCAATAAGTGCATTAGAGTCACACATTCATCCTTCTCACATCTCCTTGCCACACCAGAACTTCAGTTTCTGGCACACACAATCAGGACTTTAGTTAATGCCAAATATGGGCAGACAGTTTACATGTTAGCAATATTGAAAAAACAATACAGTAATATAACAAAATGGGTATCAATATGTATTCAGACCCCCCCTCTGGAAAATTATTGCTTAACTGGATTCAAACCCTGCATCAGCTGTCCTCTTTCTCTAAGCCCTCTTCACGTACAGCTTGTGCCACAGAGATAGTTAACCTCCAGATGGAATTTATTCACTGATACTATTCATAGTGCTGATGGCAGCACAATGGCATCAGGCTTGTTTGCACTATAGAAGGTTCCAAAATTTAATTTTTCACTGTTTTCTTAGGAAGTCAACTTCTGTTCACTGCTATGGACCACTGCCTGTCAAGAGTGCACAACACCAAATGGCATGCAAATGATGCAAAGAAAAGAAAAAATAATTTAATTAAATAGATGAAACATTCTAAAACAAGTACTTAAAATATGCATTTCTGGTGCTTATTCACCTTTGTGGTCATGCAACATGAACACATACTCCTCTAACATCACTATATTCACACAAACAGCACCCTCTCTGGATTTAAACCACATGACACCAGGGAAGTCACATCACATACTTGAGATTATTAGTATGTGTCACCATCACATACATATACTTTGAAGAAAAAAGTAGGTTACATATACTCAGGATGTGATATTGTATCAAATGACATTATATGTGCAACAGAACCAATTTCAGAAAGTTGTCCTTTGTAATTTGTAGTTAGATGAGTAGATGCCTGTGATATTGGCGACAGTTAAGGTAATGTTTCCTCACATAATATATAAAAGAACTGCAGCACTGCAGCTCTTTTCTTCTCTTTATTTTCTAAGCATCATTCCCTTATCCATTGTACTCTAACAAGACTGTTATGTGAATTACCTTGTTATTGATATATGTTTCAATAAATAATGCATTTCCTTAGAACTGCAGACAAAATTTACTCAGACGCATAAAGTGTAGTCATAAATAATTCACAGAAATGTTAGGAATGTTGGTCTCTTAATTCAGTCAATGTATTCAAGACTTTCTTGTAAGTCCATTCTCTTTGACACACCCATAGTAAGTGTTCATGAAAGAGGACTCACTGTGAAGCTCTGATTGTTCCTGCAGTGAGACTAATTATTCACACCCTTCAAACCCTTAGCAGGTAACACTTCTCCATGCTTGTCCCTGCACTGCAGTGGTGTGTGCACTCAATTGTGTAGCTCTTTACACCATGTTTATCTGCCCTGCACTTAGTGCAGATTTTGGAATTCATGAATGCTAATGAGTTCACATCTCATTTGCATATTCACAGTGTCAGAAGACTGAATCTGCACTATAGCAATTTAATTTTGTAGGCAAGGAAATTGTATCATAGTAGGGACAACTGTTTGGATCCATGCAGCACCATGCTGCTATTTGCTTACAATTTTTTTTTCTAATTTCACAACAGACTGGAGGCCAAGTTAAGCTGCTGTTTTTTTGCAAAATGCTGTATTTCAACCTTACTGATGGATTGCATTTCACAGTATACCCACTGCATTACTTAATGCATTGTTTTCCCTTGCTGGTGGCATAGGCATGAATATCGGTTATTGTTTTTCCATTACAAATGTTTTTAAGGAATGTTACATGACATTATGGAAAAAAATGTATTCCCATATGACCAGTTATTGCAGAAGAGTATTGTATCACTTAATGGAAAGGTCAGGGGGTTGACATATGAAGCCCACAAATTGTGTTAAGCCTGTGATATATAACTGAGTGCCCTCCACACAAGTGGACATCCAACATCAGTTTTAGCCATTTGTAATATAAATGTATACATTGCTTTTTTCAATGATGCAGTGTATTGCACAGTTACACACATGTCCTCCTTACACAATTTGTACACTTGCTTTTCATTTCCTTATTTTTGGGGGTGGGGTCTGTATTTATTTGTGTGTACTAATATGGAGTTTAATTTATAAATTATTTTGTAGACAATGGATGCATACATTCATACATACATATTTTTTCTGCTAACGATCACTTGTGTCTTAATGGTGTATTTTATGTTTCAACTCATACAAGGCTATGGCTCTCAAGACATCTAAACACTGTAAAATGCCTTACAGTGATGCAGAGAATGAAGTTATCATCTAAACACTACGTTGACATGGCTTGTTCCCTTCAGAAAGAGGCAGAGGTGACAAGTACTCCTGTAACTGCATCTGAGGCCTGATGGTCAACTGTGTAAATGGCGTAGGAGGCCATGGCCATACATATTACAAAATCTGAAATAAGGCCAGTGACATGATAACTGACATGTGAAATTGGCCAGGAACATATGGCTCCAGGGGGCTGCTAGAAAACCACCAGTGACTGAAACTGAGGAGTTCCAGTCCATTGTCAGAGATCCCTGACACCTTAGTAAAGGGTTCACACAGATTCACTGATGTTGATTCTGACATGGAGGACAACACCACTATATATACTGCAGAACTTTCAACTAGCCAATACAATTCAATACTTCGCACTCACTTCCTTGGTCATGTTAGGCTTGCTTCCATATATCCCTTCAGCACTGTGAAAGTGATGATGATTGTGCCTGGCTCTTTGCACATGTTTCATTTACTTACAGTTGCATATATGTGTATGAAACTGAAATACTTGGTGCACATTATTGGGCAAAGTCTCTAGCTGGATATTGCAGGCATCAGTCATACATTTTTACTGACATCTTAGGGACATATAACTATTTATGAGGGACTGTGCAGTTATCATACTTTTTTCAAACAAGTCCCACACTTACCTTGGGCCTCAAGTCAGGGCAGAAGAGGTTGCTTTTTTCCTCTATTGTTTCCCTGTCTTCCCAGCATCAGTCAACCATTTCTGTGTCATACAGTCCATAATAAAGTCAAATGGAGTATAAACATCCTTCTTCGCAGTGGACCAGCAGCAACAACAGCACGTTGATTTAAAGACTGTTGCATTTATAGGTTAATGATGGCAACAAACAATCCATAACATTGCTTTTCTAAGTGTAATCATGGCTATAATCCAAAGAGTTTTGGATTTCAGGACAAATGGCTCCACTAAGTGTACATGATTGCTTTATAGGTTACGATTACTTATAGGTTACTGGATAGTTCCGCCATACTGCATAGGTTAATTACCATGTACTTCAGCTACTTCTGCTTTCATTAGTATATTCTGACATTTACTTTTGTTTTAGTTACATCCTTTTAATGAATATCAACTAGCACACTATTGTGTGTCTGGTGCACCATGTACACAATTACAACACTGTGTAGGTGTTCATAAATCTGGCCCAATAAGTTGTTAAAGGTGGATACAAAGTTTACTAGCCACATGAGTTAGAAAGGATGGACAGAATACATTATTTTTCTTTTACTACCTAAAAGGAATATTTAAAAATACCACTGTGAGACAAAAATATCTTAGTGCATGAACTCCCTGTTTAGTTATACGATAAACATGACTGAATAACAGTCTATGGTAGTTCAGTTTGCAAAATCTCACTTCATTGACCAATGACCATTGCCTAATAAAGTTACACTCCGGCCAAGTCCACCTTCATTATTATACAGTAAAACACAACTTAGTAAACAGGAAATGTGCCCTGTAACATGAAGATTTGTGTAATATGTTAGATAGTGTTTTTTCTTTCAGAATGGGCTGTCCCCTTGTACTCCTGTTTCAGGATGGCTTCGGCATCATAGCCCATATGTAAAACCTGTGAGATCGCAAAGGCTTAGGGGTGGTAGTGTTCCTCTTCTTCAAGGTTTTGCAATCTTGAAGTTTTTAACCACCCACAAGAAGGAAGAAGGGAAACCTTCTCACCTGCATATGTACACTTTTTTACAGTTGTGCTATATCTTCTAAGTTCTGAGTTTAGGATAATTTGATGAAGTAATTCTAGTGGTGCTTCACAGGAGTGTCACTTCATTAGGTAGTGGTCAATTAAGTGAACCTCAGCAAGGTAGTCTTCTGCCTTACTATGGACAAGTGGGTGTAAAAGTGCTGCATCCAGCAATAATGATTTATTAGTTCCCAGCAAAGAGCTTATATTGTCAGGCAACTCAAACTGTCTCTACTGGAATATATATATATTGGGCCAAAGAAAACTAACACCACCTTTGTTTTATTTTGTTTGTGGTTGTGGAATAGCACAACACGTAGCTTTGTGAAAAGCCTCTACTGCAGAGGTGCAAATGTCCATATAAAGTTTTGAAAACTATCAGGTTGCATATTTTAGATGGTCATAGGAAAATGAGTACTTATTCTAGCCAGCACTGCGGAGTAGAGGGGTAAAGCCCTAACTATGGCCCAGGCAACCTAGGTTCGATTAGCAGCTTTGGCACTGACAGGGAGGAATAGGCACACTCATCCAGGGGGAGGGCTTTCACAAGAAATGCTCCCTTAAGGGAAGCAAGATCCAACAAGGAGAACAGCCCTCATGTGTGCAGACATATGCAGGGGTGGAAATTAGGATAGTTCATAACCCCTCCCCAGGAAGCAAAAGCAGTTGCTGGTACCTCCTCTCAGGACACCCTTAGAATCTCCATTGGCCCCAGCTCACTTAGAGAAGTCTGGGGAAGATGGAGGCACTGGGAATCCAGTTGAATGAAGCAGGGAGTGGAAGGGTAAAAGGAAACTAAGTACTTACCAGACATGTAATCCAGGACACCACCAAGGAGCCTAGCCCAAATTCCCAATTGCCCCAGATAGCTGTCTAGGTATGTGACTTGCTCAAGGTCATACAGTAGGCAAATAATAGGTTCTCATATGATCATAGGTAAGTACTAGGCAATCAATCTGCAGATGAGTACATGCCTAAACAATAACCTATATTGAAAGATCCCTCCAGACTGAGAATGAGGACAGCAAAAAAGATAAACTGGAGGAGAATGTGAGGCTGCCCTTCCAATTATCTAGGTTTACCTTGAAAGTAGCAAGGGTACTATGCACTGGAAATTTGTTCCAGAGGTGGAGCACACATTGGGCTATGAATCTACTGCAGTGTGTTGCATTTATCTGTTAATAAGGGTTTAGTTCCTTCTTATTCTGCAGACAAATAGGAGGTCAAAGAGGGTCAAATCTTTCATGATCTGTCCTGATAATATCTGAGGTCTGTCAAAATGAGAAATATGTTTAGACAAGTAAACAACAAAAGTGGCATTATTTTCAATAATGGGTCAGATGAGATACAAGTAATGAAGTAATACTTCTTTAGATTTACAGGAAATGCCTTTGGAAATTAGATGAGCCAGAAAAAAATGCTTTCAGAAGCTATGATGGTCATCAGATAAGACACTCAACAAAGAGTGTCTAGAGTCTTTAAAACAGTGACTGATTTTTTTTTTTTTTTTACCAAAATGAACTATATGAAATGAAAGTGGAAAGATTTAAACCCTGTACCCTTGGCACAGGAATTGGTTAGCTTATTAACAA
>NC_056744.1:1616936347-1616988847 GCF_019279795.1 Protopterus annectens | reverse complement strand
CATGGAATGCCATGTTCCATTCTACCAAGTACTGGACAACAGCAATAATGCATTCTAACACACCACGCCAGTGAGTTCTCCTTTTCAGCCACTGCTTGTCTCTTATCATCCATAGTCTGCCTACTCTTTATTCTATTGTCCAGTTCCTTCCACGTTATCATGCAAGCCATATGCTCTGGTGCTCGGTTATGGCTGTGTAAAGCTTTGGACATCTCTCTCCATGCTTTGTAACCACCTGACCTGAGAAGATGGTTAGAATGTCCAAACAATTTGAATGCAAAGCAAAACAGTGCGTCCTTTGAGACCGAATATGTCAGCCAAGTGTGTTTTGCTCTTTCTCCATTAGGCAGCACATGGAAATAGTTCTCAGATGTAAATCTTCTTTTCTGCTCATTGACTGGGAACTGTGGTAACACCACTTGCACAGGTCCATGCTGAATAGCAGCTACCCTAAACTCATCACTAATCAAGTCTGGCCAAGTCCCTAGATCCTCCAAAGATGTACCTGACACTCCCTGCAAGTCATAGGCCACATCTGTCACTACGGAAGTATGGGCTCCTTATGTATCAAAGTCTGGTGATCCAGGCAACACCTCTACAGGTGAATCTGCATTTGCTGCCATGCTTTCACCCATGCTAATGGCTGTAGGTCCACAGGAGGTAGCCTGTGGTGTAGCCGCAAGAGAGTGGTCACTTTCTAGTGAAAGGATGCTGGCCTCACAGTGGTCAGACTGTAATGCAGAGCCATTGTGTTGTCCTGAAGGCAGACTTTTTCCTGAATCTACCCTCTCCGATGAGTCACAGAAAAATTTCATAATGGAACTCTGTCTCTTTGCATCCTCATCCCTCTGCTGCTGAAGCTTTCTTTTTGCTGCTCCTGACAAATATGTACACTTCATCTCAAACTGGGAATGGAAGTAAAGCAGAATTACTACACATGCAGACAGAGTCTTTTTGTCATACTGTTATTAAAAATGCTTAATGACTTGCATTGGCATCAGTCACTATTGCACTGCAGGCAGAAAGACTGAAGAATAACTAACCAGTAGGCACAAACAAGTAATGAGAGGCCCAGGTTACAGTTTCATGTTAAATATCTAACACTAGAGGTGAACTTCAGCTTTTTCTACACAATTCTTCCCCTGTCATCCCCCTAAACATGTGAAGAGGCCACAAATGATGGAAAAGATCGATATTACAAGCTCTCAGACTAAAGTCTGAAAGACCTAATGACTAGGAGAGGCACAAGTTTGAAGGGGAACACACCAAAAGGAGGCAAGACAAATGTTACAGTACAATACAGACTACACATGCCCACTACCTCTCAATCTCTTAGCAAACTTGAACAAACCAAAATAATTGGTTGAACAAAGGAGTGAAATCATGGATTTGCTAGAAAACCTCATTTGTGAGGGATGTAGAAGTGGCACACAGACTGGGAGACATTCCCACCACCCCTTTTAGCACAGGATCCGTGTACAAAAGCATAAATCCAAGGAATGTACCATGCATTACGTGGAGGGTATGAAACAAGAAGTCCATTTCTTTTAGTAGCCTCAGCCCTCCGCATTGTGCTATGCAATCATTTTGAGAGAGAACAGGCCAAAAACCAAAAACATCTGGACACAATTCTCGCAGACCCCATCAACCTCCTAAACTGTCAACATAATTCAGACAGCCAAAAAACTTGAATAGCAGAGCAGTGTTTGCAGTAGTATGCATTAAAGACATCAGTACATTCTGTGGAATTCTTACCCCCCCCCATCTCGGCACAATTTTGGATGAAGTGAAAACAAAATTAGCAATGTGCTTATACTGTCCGTGATCCCCCCCATTACAAAAAAACTCCAGGCAAACAATGGACACTGCAACATTCTCACAGGCCCTAACCACACTCCCAAACTTTCAATACAATAGGTATGGACAACGAAAAGTCATTGCAACAAGGAATATCAAGGACAGTTAAACAGCACTATAAACAGCAGAACAGTGTTTGCATTAGTAGGCATTAAGATATCAGTACATTCTGTGGAATTCTTAACCCCCCCTCCCCCAAGTCTAGGCAGAATTCTGGATGAAGTGAAAACAAAAAGGCGTAGCATAAACAATGTGCTTTAGTCTGTGACCCAAATACTCCAAGCAAACAATGGACACTACAACATTCTCACAGGCCCTAACCACACTCCAAACCTTTCAACACAATAAGTATGAACAATGAAAAAAGTTAAGCCATTGCATCAGTAGTACATTGTTGGTAAACACAATAGTAGCGTAACAGGGTTTGCATTAGTATACATTCAAACATCTACACCTTCTGCAACATTCTCACAGCTGCTAACTACCTTCCCGACATTAGGCATGTTAAACAATGTACAAGTCCTCTCAACCTCCAAAGAGCATAATTCAAACAGCCAAAAATAACTGCAGAACAAGGCGTACCATCAGGGATAGTTAAACAATACTATAAACCTAGACAGCCGAACAGTGTTTACATTAGCATGTATTAAGATATCAGGCCCCATCAACGTCCAAACAGCATAACTGAAACAGCCAAAAATAACTGCAGAACAAGCTGTAACACCATGGATATTTAAACAGTACTATAAACCTAGACAGCAGAACAGTGTTTGCATTAGCATGCATTAAGATATCAGTACATTCTGCGGAATCCCCCCCCCAGCCAATGCACAACAATCCTGGATAAAGTGAAAACCAAAAACAGGCTTAGCATTAACAATGTGTTTATACAGTACGTGACCCCCATTAAAAAAGCTCCAGGCAAACATTGAACACTGCAACATTCTCACAGGCCCTAACCACACTCCCAAACTTTCAACACATTAACTACAGACAACGAAAAAATTGCAGTCATTGCATCAGTGAGTAGAACATTGCAGTTATATACAATAGTAACGTAACAGGGTTTGCATTAGTATACATTCAAAACATCTATGCCTTCAGCAGCAACATTCTCACAGCTGCAAACTACCCTCCCAACATTAGGCATTTTAAGCAACGTACAGGCCCCATCAACCCCTAACCTCTCAGCACAATTCAAACAGCCAAAAAAACTGCAGAACAAGTTGTAACATCAGGGATACTGTAAAACAGTACTATAAACCTAGATAGCAGAACAGCGTTTGACAAACTTGTAAAAAAACTCAAAACCTACTGCAAATTCAGTTGACAATCTACCAACAGTTTCAAAAAATAGCAGCTGAAGCCAGTTCCTATCCTGAATACTTAAAAGATCCATTACTGAGCAGTACACATCCCAACCATCTGGAAAATATACATAGCCAGTTCCTATCCTGAATACTTAAAAGATCCATTACTGAGCAGTACACATCCCAACCATCTGGAAAATATACATTATACCCTTGCACAAAGGTGGAAACTTAAATTATAGGCCAAGAACAATTCTTCCCCCACTACCTGAACTCCTAGAGGAATGCATTCATTCTCAACCAATAATTTACTTGCCAAATCCCAACACGGCTTCAGGCCTCATGCTGCAACTGCCCTCCTCAGTTATACCAACACCATCAATTTACAAATGATGGGATCATCTGGCTTTCTCAATTTGTTAAAGGCCTTTGTCGGAGTCTCTCAACAAACTACTAACTACTCTCGCCAACCTTAATCGGATCCCCCTAGCCCTCCATTGGCTCCAAAGCTACCCAACAGGTCATAAACAGCCATAAAATGTTTCCAGTATCTACCCCACTCTACTTCCACTCACATTAGGAGTCTCACAAGGCTACATCCTTGATCCACTTCAATTTAGTGGATTATCGACCTCAATACCGCCACATCCCTAGCACTAACAATCCAATATGCTGACATTGATACACTTGTGTTACATCTACCATGCAACAGGTCATGTCCCAAACCCGGCTAAAATAAGCTAATCTTCACCACTTACCCCATACACCTAAGACTACTGACTTAGACAGCAGCATCTCACAAGACTGCCCACCTATCCCTGCTCTAGCCAACTACAATATCCTTCATTGTCCCATCATTTATCTCCACTCCTTTTCGTCACCCCGTCCCACACACTCTCCTAACCAATGGACATTCAAAATTAAATGTATATTACATTTCACATTCCCTTATATTGTCCCTCATATAAACAGATAAACCAAACTTATTTTACATATTTCTAGCACCTGTGTACTAAAAAGCATTTCTCCCTGGGCCTCCACTGAAAATGGGTTCTATCCCAGTCAGACTATCCAGTAAATAAATGTAAAATAAGGAAAGTAAAACTGGTATAACCACAGCCCCTCACCCTCCCCCATACTCTTAGCACAAGAACTCTACATAAAAGCAAATTAAAACTGATAAAACCAGTCCCTATCTCCCCAATCCTCATAGCACAAGAACACCACACAAGTGAAAAACTGGTAAAACCACAGCCCCCCCATCCTCTTACCACCAGAGCATGAACATAAAATAAAACTGGTACAACCACAACCTGACCCCCCACCTTTTTAGCACAAAAACTCTACACAAAACCAATATAAAACTGGTACAACCACAACTCTCCCATCCTCTTAGCACAAAAACTCTACACAAAACCAAAATAAAACTAGTACAACCACAGCCCCAAAATAAAACTGGTACAACTACAGCCCTCACCCCTCCAAACCTTTTAGCACAAAAACTCCACACAAAACCAAAATAAAACTAGTGCAACCACAGCCCTCACCCCCAAACCTCTTAGCACAAGAAATATGCACACAAAACAATCACCCCCCCGAAAAAAATAAAGTTAAAACTAAACCCAAAAACTTACCTTTTATTCTTTCTACAGAAGGCTGCTTCCAATACTCTGCTCCCTCTTCATGACTGAAGGCTCACCTGCTCTGCTTGCCATCCTTAGACCACTCAGTCCCTTTGAAATTGCCCTTAAAAGGACAGTTTGTCAGACCTTTTGAGAAGTTGCCCTTAGAAGGACAGTTTAAAAAGAGTAGAATCCAAAGACCACAACCGCTGCAAAGGCTTGAATCTACCGCTGATCCATTCCTGATATAGTCCATCCTCACGCTGGTCCAAACCCGGCTCGATCTCTGCACTCTGCTGCTGCTAAGGAACACTCCTCTGTTTAAAAACAAGAGAAGTGATCCTTATTACCTGCAGGTGCCTTTTTAAAGGCAGTTTGTGCAGGAAGTGATTTGCAAGGACCAATCAGGTCCTTGTTTCATCACTTCCTACTTTAAAAAAATAAAAAAAAAACAAGGACTTAGTTTGCAGGCTGCTGCAGCCAATCATATCCCTTGTTTCAGCGAGCAGACCTGATTGAGTGCAGCTTGCCAGCGAATCCAAAAAAAAAATGGAAGCACAGTTCCGATTACGGAAGCACAGTTCCGATTTTTGTGGTGACGGAAGGGTCCAGGAAGCTGGACTATGCAAACGTCCACAAGGAGCCAAGCCAAAGAAGAGCAACGCCAGTTGGAGCAACCCATGGCTGCTGAATGGGGGCCCTCATTTGCTGGGAGGAAATCGGGGGCTCCCCGCGGCCACGGGTTTCGTGGGTGCCTAATGCCAGCTATGGCTGTACTAAACATTTTAGTAAGTCAGATACAGTAGGTAGTTTTCATATAACAAAATAATGCTGAAATAATTTTAGAGCACATTTTCATTGAGAGTTCGTGTTGAAATGTAGTTCTGTTGGTGAGCGTGCATGTGCGCCCACACACACACACACACACACACACACACACACACACACACACACACACACACACACACACACACACACACACAATCTTCACAGTACTGAATTTTCTAATTCAGTATCAGACTCCTTACTTGATGTTGCAAACTTGCTGAGTTATGTCATAATTTTTTCCAAGAATGTTACAATATAAATGAATAGACAGAGACCATTCATTCATTATCATTACCCATTTACTCCAATTTAGGATCTTGAGGAAGCGCATAAATATGCTGTTACAGTCAGGTGATAAAATGAACATAAATATTCTTTACTTGTACATATGTTTATTTATTAATCTGTTAACTTGATTCCAGCCTCCTGAGGGATGGCATAAACAGCTTCACAGCCCCTCCCCCTCTGTAGGAACTGGTACCAATATCCAAAACTACATTAAAGCACTATACGAGCATTTATATAGATGCATGGAATCAGAATACCTGACAGGACTAAATCATCCTCCGCAAGGAAGAGTAAACCTGTCTGGTGGACATCTGCAATAAATAAACTCTATAACAAAAGGAAAAAATTGCTTTCCAAGATCAAGAAGGAGCAGGTGCCCAATTTTAAGCAATGTCTCCTTAGCCTGAACAAGCAAATAAGAGCACTAGTGAAGTCCTCCAAAGCAAACTTTGAGTCCAAATTGGCCACATCTACTAGAGATATATAAGGCCTTCTTCATATATGTCCGCAACCTCAAAGGAAGCACCCAGATCTGTTCAAAACTGGTGGTCACGGACACCACATATACAAATGCCGTAGATATAGCAAACTTGCTGGGTGACAGATTCAGCTATAACTTTACCCCGCTGTCCCCCCATCAATAAATCAGGACATCCCCAGTACCTTATATCTAGGGAGCAGGTCATCACTGCTCTCTCAAAGGCAAAAAAAATACAGCCTCCATGGGACCAGATAACATCCCAGGCTGCATCCTATGTGAACTCAGTCAGGAACTTATAGCACCATTAGGCACTGTATTCAACCAAAGCCTGAGTACTGACTTTGTCCCAGCTGAGTGGAGGACAGCCACTGTCATCCCTTTACACAAAGGTGGAGCGTCCACCCATCTGGGAAATTATAGACCCATCAGCCTAACTAGCCTGATCTGCAAGGCCATGGAATGTATTATCATGGACCTCATTAACAAGGACATTGGCAACCTCCAAGACTTGATCCCACACAGTTTGACTTCATCAAGGGGAGGTCATGTCTGCTGAATTTGATCGACTTCTTTGAGACAGTCACCAAAGCCATGGACAAGGGGAAGAAAGTGCACACCACCTACCTTGACCTGGCCAAAGCCTTTGACACTATTCCCGACTCAGGCATAATAGATAAACTCTCTCAACTAGGGATCAATTCATATGTTACTAGATGGGTATCAAACTGGCTCACTGATAGAACCCACCTAGTCAAAACAGGGGAAGCCAACTCAAGCAGTTGACCCGTAACAAGAGGCATACCCCAGGGTTCGGTCTTGGGGCCTCTGTTATTTGAGATATACTTTTCTGAGGTGTAGGCCAAAGCCAGTGGGCTATGGTTGACCAAGTTTGCAGATGACTGCAAGCTGGGTGCGGTCATCAATTCCCCTAGTGATGTGGACAGCCTCCAAGAGGGTCTCCCTCAGGCAAATGTCTGGTACCAGAAACATGGCCTCAAGCCGAATACCAAAAAAATGCATCATCATCATCTTCCTTGGGGAGAGTGACGTCCCACAAATTATCACATTAATAACAACATCCTATGCACGCAATCAGTTGTGAGGAATTTGGACACCCAGGTTGAGAGCAACCTGACTTTTGACCACCATGTTGCTTCCATTGTATGGAAAGCCTTTTACAAAGCCCACCTCATAAGTAAGGGTATCTCATCCTGGGACAAGGAGGTCATAACATCCCTGTATTCTTCCCTTATATAGCCCATTATGGAGTACAATGCTCCTTTCGGCATGTACCTTGCAAAGCACATGCAGCAGCTGGAGAGACCACAGAGGTTCCTCACCAGGAGAATCCAGGATCTCAACCATCTACCATGCACAGATAAGCTAAAAGCCCTATCCTTCTACTCAGTTTCATAAAGACTTCTCAGAGGTGACCTCTGTCTGGCATACAAGGTGATCACAGACCCCACCTTGATGGGACTGCTGCATATCCGGAAGTCAAGCTCCACTTGAGTAACCCACACACGTGGCCTCAATCTGGTCTGTGACATCAACAAGACTTGTTGGTGGGACAGATTTGTGTCCCAGAGACTACACCATCTATGGAATAGACTCCCTGTCCACATCAAGCAGAGTATCTCTTTGCCCCTTTTTAAGCGCAACCTGGATAAATGGATGGAAAACAGAAAATATACCCCTGGGATTCCACTCATCTCCCTGCTGGACAAGGGCATTGGGTGCTGATTGCTCTAAACATGGGTTAAAATCTTGGGTAGGCTTATGAGGGCCTCAGAGCCAATAGCCTAGTAACTTCCTATGATCCTATGATCCTATGATCCTATGAACCATGTCAGTGAACTTGGTGGGGCTGATGGACTTTTTTCATTGTCATGACTAGGGCCATAGATGGTACAGGTATGCCACATATAACAATAACAGGCTCTGTAAATGATGTTGTATAAACTGGAAGTACAAAACCACTGTATGAGGTTACAGGTTATATACAATAAAAGATACATGATTCCAAAGAAAAGTACAGGACAACTGGCAGTAAATAAATGGCAGGTCAGACATCTCCAAATGAAATGCCTACTAGGGACTATCTACTGTAATAGATATTGTAAAAGACGTCTCTAAAAATGCAGCAACTTCTGAGATATAAGAACAAAAGAGAATAACTCATTTCTCAGTTAAAGCCAAAGGGCTTGCAGGTATTTATGAGTTGCAAAGAGCAAGTATTTACAACACTTAGGCGGAGTTCAGAGAGATTACAATCCATACCTAGGAAATGGCAGACAGCACAAAGTATAACTGATATGTTCCTCATAAGTTACAAACATAGAAGAGTCAGATACCTACCTAGGAAAGGGCAGAGGAAGGGTAACTGACATGTTCCTCACATAGAACTGGGTAACTGACATGTTCCTCACATAGCACTGGGTAACTGACATGTTCCTTGTATAGCACTGGGTAACTGACATGTTCCTCACATAGCACTGGGTAACTGACATGTTCCTCACATAGTAATGGGTAACTGATGTGTTCCTCACATAGCACTGGGTAACTGATGTGTTCCTCACATAGTACTGGGTAACTGACATGTTCCTTGTATAGCACTGAGTAACTGACATGTTCCTCACATAGCACTGGGTAACTGACATGTTCCTTACATAGCACTGGGTAAATAAGTTCCTTGTATAGCACTGGGTAACTGACATGTTCTTCACATAGCACTGGGTAACTGACATGTCCCCTCGCACAGCACTGGGTAACTGACATGTTCCTTACATAGCACTGGGTAACTGACATGTTCCTCACATAGCACTGGGTAACTGACATGTCCCTCGCACAGCACTGGGTATCTGATGTGTTGCTCACATAGCACTGGGTAACTGACATGTTCCTTACATAGCACTGGGTAAGTGGCATGTTCCTCACATAGCACTGGGTAACTGACGTGCTCCTCACATAGCACTGGGTAACTGATGTGTTCCTCACATAGCACTGGGTAACTCACGTGTTTCTCGTATAGCATTGGGTAACTGATGTGTTCCTTGCATAGCACTGGATAACTGACATGTTTCTCACATAGTACTGGGTAACTGGCATGTTCCTCACTTAGCATTGGGTAACTGACGTGTTCCTTGAACACCACTGGGTAACTGACATGTTCCTCACATAGCACTGGGTAACTGACATGTTCCTTACTTAGCACTGGGTAACTGTCATGTTCCTCACATAGCACTGGGTAACTGACATGTTCCTCGTATAGCAATGGGTAACTGACATGTTCCTCATATAGCACTGGGTAACTGACGTATTCCTCTTATAGCACTGGGTAACTGACATGTTCCTCGTATAGCACTGGGTAACTGACATATTCCTCGTATAGCACTGGGTAACTGACATATTCCTCGTATAGCACTGGGTAACTGACATGTTCCTCGTATAGCACTGGGTAACTGGCATATTCCTCATATAGCACTGGGTAACTGACATATTCCTCGTATAGCACTGGGTAACTGGCATATTCCTCGTATAGCACTGGGTAACTGACATGTTCCTCGTATAGCACTGGGTAACTGACATATTCCTCGTATAGCACTGGGTAACTGACATGTTCCTCATATAGCACTGGGTAACTGTCATGTTCCTTGTATAGTACTGGGTAACTGACGTGTTCCTCACATAGCACTGGGTAACTGGCATATTCCTCGTATAGCACTGGGTAACTGACGTGTTCCTCGTATAGCACTGGGTAACTGACATATTCCTTGTATAGCACTGGGTAACTGACATGTTCCTCGTATAGCACTGGGTAACTGACACGGTCCTCGTATAGCACTGGGTAACTGACATGTTCCTCGTATAGCACTGGGTAACTGACATGTTCCTCACATAGCACTGGGTAACTTGCATATTCCTCGTATAGCACTGGGTAACTGACGTGTTCCTCGTATAGCACTGGGTAACTGAGATATTCCTCGTATAACACTGGGTAACTGACATATTCCTCGTATAGCACTGGGTAACTGATGTGTTCCTCGTATAGCACTGGGTAACTGACATATTCCTCGTATAGCACTGGGTAACTGACATATTCCTCGTATAGCACTGGGTAACTGACGTGTTCCTCCTATAGCACTGGGTAACTGACATATTCCTCGTATAGCACTGGGTAACTGACATATTCCTCCTATAGCACTGGGTAACTGACGTGTTCCTCCTATAGCACTGGGTAACTGACATGTTCCTCATATAGCACTGGGTAACTGACATGTTCCTCGTATAGCACTGGGTAACTGACATGTTCCTCGTATAGCACTGGGTAACTGATGTGTTCCTTGTATAGCACTGGGTTCTATCTGACATGGAAATAGAGATAAACAGCCTGACAATAAATGTGAATGGGAGAGATGGGGGGAGTAATGATTTGCTAGTTTTAACTGCCAGAAAACTTATTTAACATTTGACATTAGCACTAAGTCACAATCCCAGTCATTTAAAAACACCCTTTCTAATACAAAAAACCCCACATTTACTCTTTAATAAATGTGTGTAAAGTTCATTACAATCTTCTTTTCTCTCGACAGAATAATAATGGTCAGGTACTTTTGTTGTAGCTATCAGCAATCATTCCACTAAGCTTAAGTGACACCT
The DNA here is from genome assembly GCF_019279795.1 of Protopterus annectens. NCBI lineage: Eukaryota > Metazoa > Chordata > Ceratodontiformes > Protopteridae > Protopterus > Protopterus annectens. Next base: position 1,616,977,802 of record NC_056744.1, on the reverse strand, counting down.
ACTAAATTTCCATTAGGTTTTTATTAAATTATATATAGACAGTATATTATATGTTATAATGTGGTTTAAAACTTCACTACTAGATGTCACTATTGCAGTTATATAGTTTGAATGTTATTATTCAGCTATTGGTAAAAATAAAAAACAGAACAAGGAAAGAAAACAATTATTTAGAATACATTTTATCTTAATTTGATCTATCCTATTTTACATACAATTACTAATAGGAAGAGATGCAGTTTTATTAAATAAGATAATTATATATTTCAGAAATTTAAGGCATCACTTTTGTATTGGATGAAAGTTCTGTGAAGAAGTTTGAGATGAACCAGCTGAGGCTGCAAAATTTTGCTGAAGTTACATCAAGAAGACGCTTTGCTCAGAGAGGTGGGGCTCTTGCGGAATACCAAGTCAATGATATAAAGGGGCTCTTGAATGAACCATGACAATAACAATAAAATTGTTTATAAAAAGCAGAAGAAAAAAAATATATAAAGAACTAGCAACAGACCTTCAAGGAACTCCAAGTGTGATTGTACATTGTGTGAACATAAAATGCTATAAACATACAGATTCATGAATATGAACTTCAAATTCAGCAGAACTGGGATGCTCTGTTCTTATGAAATATTAGATAAGGTGGCTGAGAAGAAATTGCATGGAACTCGGATATGAATCTAGCTGATGTAATGGCAACCAAGAAAAGTGTTTTCTTGGGTAAATAATTTAATTCTGCTCTGGCTGCAGGCTCAAAGAGTGACTGAGTCAAGGTTTAAAGGATAAGTGTAAAGTCCCAAGGGGAACGGGGTCCTTAATATGAGGCTGAAGCAGCAGAGTGCCTTTAAGAAATGCTTTGTACAATTTCAAGGGAGCCAGAGAAGAATTCTTTTCACCTAAGTGAAAATGTGATATTGCAGCTAGTTGTACCTTAACTATCAAATAACTAACCCCATTATTGAAAATGGAAGCCAGGAAATTAAGAATAGCTGGAATCGGTACTGGAAAGGGATCTAGATGTCTCTGTTGGTCCCAGATGGAAAATCTTTTCCATTTGCTCTTTTAAATCTTCCTGGTAGAGGCCTTCGGGGATGACAGAAGAATGTGGCAAACTGGAGAAGGAAGCTTGGAATTTCTAGCCATCACTGAGAGATTTCATATCTGGGAGAGGCAGGCCAGATGGGTGAGACAAAAGTTCCTGAATAGGATCTAGCACCCAGTGAGGGTGAACTAGGTGAGGTCACAGGAAGGGAAACCACACTTGGAGAATCCAGAATGGGGCGATAAGGATAACCCTGATCTTCCACTGTAATGGTCTCTGAGTAAACTTGGGGATGAGAGGAGTTGGATGGAAGGCATATAGTAGATCATAGGGCCAATCATGAACTACAGAGTCTCTTGGTGACATCCCCTCTGGGGGAATTTGGGCAAAGTACCTGCTGCACTTGGTATTTAGGGGGGAAACAAAGAGTTTATAGCATGGTTTATCCCATCTGCAAAATATAATTTCTGCTACTGATTGATTGACAGACCACTCATGAGAGAGTAAGATGGACCTGCTCAATTTGTCTGCTAACACATTGTTTTTCCCCGGAATGGGGGATATGGGTTCATCTCCCAAAGACTGCCCATACTCTGGAATAAGCTTCCCATTCATGTCAAGCAGAGCACCTCGCTGGCCCTCTTCAAGAGAAATTTTGATGAGTGGACGGGTAACAGAAAGTTCACTCCAGGGATCATTTCAGTTGCCCTATTGGATAGGGGCACTGTGAACTAACATCGGGTGGCACATTGCCTGGGCAATTTTTTTGGGCCAGGCTTGTAAAGGCTCCAAGGCCATTAGCCTATAAAACATCTATGAACCTATGTATGTTGCTAGGAGAAAGTGGGTGAAAGAGAGTGCCCATTTCCAAACTTTCATTGCCTCCTTGAATAGTGGGTAAGATCGGGTTCCCCCTTATTTGTTGATGTACCAGACAGCAGACATGTTGACTGTCTGTATACCAATCATCCCTAGATAGAGAACATCTTGAAACACCTGCAAAGCTAATAGGACTGCTGTCATTTCTAGGGTTTTAATGTGGAGACTGACTTCTGTCTGCAACGACATGCCTTGTACTGTCCTTCCTAAATAAAGACCCTCACACTAGTTGGGAGGCATCTGTAGTCACTGTGGCCTTGGGCATGGGCAGAGAAACAGGGTGGCCCTGATTAACTTCTTATGCATGTATCTACCATGCTATGTGGTGTCCATAGATGTTTGTGATACAAATGAGTGCCATTAGTGGATAGTGTCTAACAGACCACTGTATCACTAGAGTCCACTGTACATGAGACCACTCTCCAGACACTGGACTCAACCCAGTTTGGTTTTGTCAAGGGCAGATCATGCCTATTCAACCTGGTGGACTTCTTTGAGAAGGTAGCCAAAGCAATGAATGAGGGCAAATGGTTCACATTGCCTACCTTGACCTGGCCAAGGCATTTGACACAATACCCCATTCGAGCATTGTTGATAAACTCAAGAAGTTAGGTACAAACTCGTATGTCACATGGTGGATAGCCAACTGGCTCACAGACAGGACCAAGTGAGTTAGAATTGAGGAGTTCACCTCTACAAAGAGGCCAGTCACAAGTAGAGTCCCTCGGGGACCGCTCCTTTTTGACATTTACTTCTCTGAAGTCAAGGCCAATGTCAATGGCCTCTGGCTGACTAAATTTGCAGATGATGGCAAATTAGGAGCTGTCATTGAATCCCACACTGACACAGATGTTCTCCAGGAGGGGTGACACAGACAAACAACTGATGTCAGAGCCATGAACTAAAATTAAATGCCAAGAAATGCATAATAGTATCCTTTGGGAAGTCATCCACCCCTGGTAACTATCATATTGACAATGCACCCCTTAGGCTTGACCCAGTAGTCAGGGACTTAGGGACACACATAGAGAGTAATCTAGCCTTTGACCATCACGTGTCTACAGTAGTGAGGAAATAATTTTATGTTGCACAACTTATAAACAAATGTATGGCATCTAACTCCAAGGAAGTCATTGTTCCACTGTATTCGGCATTCATCAGACCCATCGTTTAGTGCAATGCCCACTTTGGTATGTACCTAACCAGGCATATCCAATGATCAGAACACCAACAGAGGCTCCTCGCTAAAAGAATACAGGGCATAAGTAAAATGTCCTATGCAGACCGCCTCAAGGCCCTATCCCTGCATTCTGTCTCCTACCAGCTTTTGAGGGGAGATCTATGCCTGGCATACAGGACATTGTCAGACCCCACTCTGATGGATCTTCTGCATATCCACAAAACAAACAGCACCAGAATTACCCATTCTAAAGACTCAAACCTTGCCTGTGATATAAATAGGACCTGCTGGAGAGACAGGTATACATGCCAGAGACTACCCTGTCTATGGAACAGGCTCCCCATTGATGTGAAGCAGAGTTCCTCCCTAACTCAATTCAAGTGCAACTTGGATAATTGGATGAGGAACAGGGAATTCATCCCTGGTTTGGCACCTATGTCTCTAATGGACATAGGCAACCTGTAAATGGTTCATCTCCCAGACTCCTGTTTGTAAATGTTTCATCTCCCAAGCCCCTGCTTACACTTATCAAGGGTATCTAAGCTTGTCAGAGATTTGGGATGCATGGCTAGGCTTAAAATGGCCCTTGTGGTCATTGGCCTAGTAAACGCCTATGAACCTATATGAAAGCAAGCCAAAGGTACTAGTACTATTGATGCTGGCTTCGATCCCAGGAATTGTAAGATTAAGTTGGCAGGGTGTGAATTAAGAGAAAGAATGTGTAATGCTTGTTTTCGTAAAGTGTCCACTCTTGTATGTGGTAGAGTTCCTATTTGTGATCTGGTATCTAGATAGGCACCAATGAACTCCAATGATTGCATCAGGGAGAGCTGTGATTTGTTGTAATTTATAGTAATACATAGTTGGAGACATAAGTGGAGTAAGTGGTTTCTGGCTTGAATGAGTAGAGGCTTGGTGGAAGTACTATAGGTAGGAGCCAGTCATCTAGATAAGGAAACATCTAAAATCTGTGCAATCTCCAAACACTGCCATGCATTTGGTGAACACCCTGGGGTCTGTGGTGAGACCAAAGGGCAGTGATCTGAACTGGTAGTGAATGGCTCCCAGCCAGGAGCATAGATATGTCCTGGAGTGCCTGGGTATCTTGATATGGTGGTGCACATCCTGGAGATTTATGGAGGACATCCAGTCATCTTTCCTTAGCAGTGGTATGATGGACTGAACCATGAATATCCAGAACTTTGAATGTTTTACGTTGTGATTTAGATTGTTGAGATCCAAAACTGGTCTGAGGTCCCATCTTTTTTGGAACTGAAAAGAATCTTGAGTAAATTCCAGATCCTGGTTGGTCTAATGGAAACAGCAGGATGACTCTTTTCCTCAGCAGATTTTCCATTTCTATGGCTGCTGCTTAAATCCACTTGAACGTGACTGCCAGGGAAGAATAATTCCATAGAGTTTTAATAACAGCTTTTAACAGCTATTATTTATCCAGCATTAAAAAACAATGGTAAAATAAGTGCTTTCATCCCATTAGCCACAGGAGATCATCAGATAAAAACTTAAAGTACGCTGCTTAATTTAAATAACCAGCTTTTTGGTCAAATGACTTGTTTAAGGGTCCAGACTCAACAAAAAAACCTTAATGAAAGTGATCAAACTTAACATTTTACCTAGGCCTTTCCTTCACTAATATTCATTAAACAAAATTTATAAATAAGAATAAATATCTAGACATATATAACTATGCAAGTTGTCAATATAATGTAAAAATACAGCATAAAATATAAAACTTAGACAACATTATTAGTTACATGTTAAAACATGTATCTGTATAGGTAAAAATTCTAAAATCTTTTAGGATTATTTCATCATATTTCTATGGCTGCTGCTTTCCTCTGACTGGGTGGAACTTTGACGATTCTTTTGTTGCATTCTGGGGAAGAAGGGAGAATGGTATGTAATAACCTCTGGATATTATACTCTGCACCCAAGTGTCTTTGGTAATGGCTGTCCAGGCTTCTAGGTGTAGAGATAAGCACCCTCCAACTATCTCCAAAGTGCAGCAGTCGGGATGCTGAGAAGAGTCCTCTAAAGCCTTGATGTTGCAGGCCACCTTTACTGTGGGAATGTCATCTTCCATTAGAGTTCTCTCCTCTGCCATGAGGGGATCTATCTCCATAGGAGTCCTAGAGAGAACCTTGTGATTTTCTGAATCACAATTTTCTGCTACCTCTCTGATCTTTTGTGGGGTAGAAAATAGGATTCCAATGGCAGACAAAGTCTTCTCATCCTTTTCCCTCCTGGAGAGAGTTTCCTTTACATTGGGGCCAAACAATGTGGAGCCATCAAAAGGGGCATTGATGGAAGAAGACTCGAAGGATTCCACAAAATCATAAAGGTGCATCCAGGCATGCCTCCTGATGGTTATACCTGAACCTGCCACTCTATCTACTCCCTCGAAGCAAGAGAAATCAACCTCATGGAAGCATTGCATAGGGACTGAAGTGTGACCAGTTGCAAAGAAACTGTCTTTTTGTCTGTGACAGACATGGACCCAGAAAGGGTATTGGAAAACTGTTTGATCAATTCCCTCTGAAATCTTGTCAAATGTGCCAGATAATTCAGAAACCTAAGGGTATAGGTTGCTGAAGCATAGATACACTTTCCATATCTATACAACTCTATAGATTCCCTGTTGGGCGATAGGCAGAAGAACTCTGCTCCTTGAGCTCTTTCTTAGTGGCTGCTGCAACCACTATAGCATCCACTGGGGACCCTTGCTCCAATGAGCTCTATGAAGTACTTGTCAGGGCATTTGCACATGGGCTCTGTGACATCCAAATCCTTCCAGGTCTAGATGGAGATCTGATCTGTTGGGGGACTACCCAAGTTGTAGCTAAGTTGGGTCCAAAAGCTTCAAGCAACACTGACTCCTCTTAGGAAGTGGAATCAGAAGACCATACATCTTTCTGTCTCAGAAATTCAAGTATTTCACTGAATGAGATGACCTGAAGGGGTGATCTGGGGGACCTTTCCCCTTCATTGAAGTCAGTGTCTTCAGTTAAATACTCTTATGGAGAGTCTAGGTGTCTCCTCTTACATGTCCACTTCTGAGGGGGATCTTCAGTGAGAGTCTCTGAAGAGCACTTGGAAGCTCCAGCTGAGTCCTGGAAGAGGACAGTCTCCAGGCTTGACTGCAGCGACTTCCTGAGAGGACAGGATAAAAAGACCTGGCTTCCACAGAAGACATTTGAGTTTGAGGCAGACTTGAGAGTGGTAAGGATGTCTTTTCCCTAGAAGCAGAGAAGCTCTTTTCACTACCTCAAAAGCTGAAGCCAATAGGGAGCCAAGCCCAGCCTTCACTAGATCTGAAGAAGCCTGTGAAAGACAAATCCCCCCAGTTCCAACCTCAAAGCAGAGGTCGAAACTGAGCTGTCGAATGCTAAGGTCCTGAAGGAGAGGGATGGCTCCAAGAACATCAGAGTCAATCCCAGTCCGCTGGATCCAGCACAGATACTATGGCTCACAGATCTATCTAAATCTGACAGAGTCAGAACCATGTGGATCAGAGAAGGTGTCAGAGATGAAGAGGGCCAAGTCTTCTGATGTGACACAGACATATTCAGAAGTCTTGGGTTCAAAATCCCTGAAACCACTGGATGAATTGATGTAGGAGTCAAAGATTGGGTCTGTGCAGTAGGAAAGCTCATGTTTGTGATGGGTGATGGAGCCCGAATAACACCCACCAGTATCTGGGTTCTGAGAAACTTTCTCACCATCCTATCCACAACCACTTCAGATAAGCTCCTAGATGACCTGAGGGAGAATGAAGTGGAGGATGGATGGGAAACTTTTAGGAGTGTCCTGCAGAAAGGAAGAGTGAAGCCTCAATGCTACTGGGTCTGGAGAGAACCTAATAAGAACTTGCTGTGACTTTGGCTTACACCATGTGGGATCCAAAAGGTAGGCTGGATCTGAACTCTTTGATTTCATCAGAGTAGGGCCATGGAGGTAGATGGATCCAACATGTTAGGAATCCTCGTGGGTGGACTGGAGCCTGAAGAAGTCACAGGAGGAGAGTGGTCACAGAATTGGTTCCTCAAATCACTGTGTTCATCCTGAGCCTCTCTGTTCCATTATCATAATGCCAAAAAGTCAAACTGGAAATCAAGAAAGGATTTCTTCCAACTATGGAAATTTTCCTCATACTAGTTTAGTGTTGGTGCATGTCACATACGTCAGTTCATGGCAACCTGAAAGCAATCTTTATGGCACAAACATGTTTTGAATATTCAGTTGCTGTGATCATAGAAGTGCACAGTAACGAAGATGATAATGAAAATTAAAGACCGATTGGATCATTTCAGCGATGCAGTTGTTCAGATCAGGGAAACACAACTGTTGCTTGGTCTGTAGTGAGAGAGACATAAAAGACTAGATGCACTTAAGATGCATAATTATAAAAACAGAAGTTACAGGGGGACTTTACAGACACAATTAAGCACATCAAGGTAATCATAAAATTTAGCTTAGTACCAGTTTATGAATAAAGGTCTGTGCTGGATAAAGAGAAGATAATCTGAGGATACCAATCGGACAACACAGGAAACATGCAAGGAAGTATTATTTGCAGAATGGAAGAGGGTGTTTGGAACAGCATTTCTATAAGAAACAATAGGACAAAAATGTAGTGGAGTTGCTTCTTCTCTGCTGCATTTATTACTGCTGTTTTTAGTCTGTTTAAATTTTAAGTGTTATTTAAGCTCTGCAGATCCAGTTTTGGTGTCCAGCAGACTACAAGAGAAACAGGAAGGAGAAAGAGATACTCTAAGTGCCTCAATTTTGCTTTTTTCATAATTTACTGCTCTCTGCACTTGTTTTTGTCGTTTTTAATGTATCTACATTTATTTAAACTGTGTTTGCCTTAATATTGCTACACACTGAAGTGTGCCAGCTTGTACTGCATTTAAACTGTTTTTGCTACTGTTATAACTGCTTTTCTGCAAAAAAACAACAAAAAAAAGTTCTAAGCTTGCTTCCCGCCTTTCCTTTAACAAGTAAACCCAGATACAGATTTGCTATATTCAGGACTGTTTTGTAAGTTTCTGAGCCCCCCAGACCTTTCTGTGTTGGAGGGAAATCTTGTTGCTTATCAGTGGGAGTGGAGTAGTAAGCACTAGGTAGCCTATCCACCACAAGAGGAGAGGTTTCTGGTCCAGAAATTGTAGTTTATTGGGCATTTGGGCAGTTTTTCCAACCCCTTTCTGGTTTAAAAGCCAGTGTTTGCGTGGGTTTACAAACCATACACCCACCTTTGTGGAGGAAAGAAATGCACTCGTCCACCACAACAAAACACCAACCCCAGAACACATAGCTCACCACCACAGTGTGCCCCTCAACCTAAGCCCTTAAGGCAAAACACTTTGCCCAATGTACTAATTTATAGGAGACTCAATTGTGAGGCACACTGATGTCCCACTCATTAGGTTGAACAAGGAGAAGGTGACAGTCAGTTGTCTATCAGATGCCAGGATCCACCACATAATACATGCGCTCAGGTCACTCCACAACAAGTACAAATATGACTCAGTCATTGTCCATGTAGGTGTGAATGACCTGAGCTGTACCTCCCTGGGCTACATGAAAAGAGATGTGATGGAACTCTAGGATTATGTGGCCCAGGCAGGTATGACCCTAGCCCTGAGCAGTATTCTACCATCACCCAGAATGATACCACAGTACGAGCAGAAAATGACTGACTTCAACAATTGGCTAAGTTTCTGGTGTCATTCTACGGGGATCCAGTATCTGTCTGCCTGGGACGACATGATCGACAGACCTCAATGCTTTGCCAGAGATGGCCTGCATCTGTCACCCCTGGAATTCCGGGTACTGGCTAAGACTCTTGCCACCCCTATAGTGCCTTTTTTAGGCAGTGTTCCAAAGACCAAAATTCCACTGTAACAGCTACAAACAAATTCCAATCTGAGCGTCATGCTGCTCAGTGCTAGAACTCTAAATCTCAAGATGCACTTGCTCAAAGCTTTCCTCAAAATGCACAATGTCAACATCTGTGCTGTAATGGAGATCTGGTTTAAAGAGGCAGAAAGCATCCCTGTGCTCCCAGGCCCAAACATGTCCCTAGACTCTCACTCCAAGTTCCTAAGCACCCTGGAATCTATCAAGGTCCAACCCAATACTTTCATACTGGGTGACTTCAACTACCCTTCCATCAACTGGGAAAGCTATTCAAGTACCAATGTACAGGCCCAAAGCTTTCTGGAATTTATCAATTCCAATGCTTGCACCAGCTCATTCTGACCCCCACTAGAGGAAGCAACATCCTCGGCCTGGTTATCACTAACATGGGAGACTGTTGCTCCACACCTATAGTCAATTCCTCCCTGGTTAAATCCAACCAAAAACTGATCACCATGGAAATCTCCATCTCACCTACAACCCCCCACTAAGGTGACCACCCTGATAAACTTCTCTAAAGCCAACTTTGGGCTCCTAAAAACAGAAATGGCTAACTTCTTGGCACCCATGCCAATGGAAAATAGCTGCATGACTGCAGAATCATACACCAATGCACTGTACGAGCGCATACTCAGATGCATGAACCTTGCCATACCAAATAGAACTAAGATGTTCTCCTCCAAATAAAGGAAGCCAATCTGGTGGTCCCCAGCCATCAATAAACTCTACAACAGAAGGAAGAAACTGTTGCAGAAAAAAAATGAAGTCACAAGACTGGAAAACCTCCCTTATCAGTCTCAACAAAAAGCTGAGATCCCTTATCAAATCCTCTAAAACCAGCTATGAAGGCAGAATTGCAGCTGACACCAAAAACAACCACAAAGACTTCTATAGCTATATCAAAGACTTCCAAGGCAATACCTAGATTTGCTCGGAGTTATTGCACAATGGCACCTCTTATACTGAGCCAACAGATATAGCCGACATACTGGCTGACAGATTCAGTGCCAACTTTACACCCCCGAAGGGCCCTATCACAATACCAGAAGAAAGCCTGGTACCCACCATTTCTGTGGCACAGGTAAAAGCTGCACTGTCCAAAGCCAAGAATACAGGAACCATGGAACCTGATAATATCCCTGGCTGTGTCCTACAGGAGCTACAAAATGAACTGGCACCACATCTGTGTGCCCTGTTCAATCACAGCCTTACCTCAGGCTATGTCCCTAATGAATGGCACACCGTACAGTCATCCCACTCCATAAAGGGGGAGTAACTACAGACCCTGGGAACTATCGCCCTATTAGCCTGATGAGTCTGGTATGCAAAGCTATGGAGTGCATCATCATGGACCTGTTTAACAAAGATATAGGCAATCTCCAAACTCTTGACCCCACACAGTTTAGCTTTGTCAAGGGGAGATCCTGCCTGCTGAACCTGGTTGACTTCTTCAAGGCAGTCACCAAGGCTGTGGATGAAGGTAAGGCAGTGCATCCAGCCTACCTTGACCTGGCCAAGGCCTTTGATACCATTCCCCACTCAGGTATCATTGCTAAACTCACCAAACTAGGAATCAATCCTTACATCACTAGGGGGGTTGCAAATTGGCTCACAGACAGGACCCACAGAGTGAACATTGTGGATTCCAAGTCAGACTGTCAACCAGTCACGAGTGGAGTCCCACAGAGCTCGGTCCTGGTCCCTCTCCTGTTTGGCATCTACTTCTCAGAAGTCCAGGCCAACACAGAAGGACGCTGGCTGACCAAGTTCACTGATTACTGCAAGCTAGGAGTCATTATCAACTCCCCAAGGGATGCAGACATCCTACAAAAGGGCCTCTTTGAGACCCATGACTGGTGTCGCTACCATGGCCTGAAGCTTAACGCCAAAAAATGTATTATCATCCCCTTTGGAAAAAACTCAGTTCCCATGAATTACCACGTTTATGGGAGCCCACTGAACACTGAAGAGATAAGAGATCTGGGCACCTAGGTCGACAGACACCTCTCCTTCGACCACCACATTGCCACTGTGGTCAGAGAATCCTTCTATGTGGCACATCTAATAACCAAAGGTTTCGCATCCAGGAAGAAAGAGGTCATCATCCCTCTCTACTCATCCCTCATTAGACCACCCATCAAATATAACTAACTCCCCATTTGGCATATCCCTGACCAGACACCTACAACAGCTGGAGAGGCCACAAAAGTACTTCACAAAAAGGACCCTAGGCCTTAAACACATGTCCTACATGGACAGACTCAAGAAACTTCAGCTGTTCTCATTCTCTTATCGTCTACTTAGAGGTGATCTCTGCTTGACTTACAAAACCATATCTAACCCAGCCCTACTTGAAATGCTACACCTAAAGAAATCCCAATCCTCCCATGCCACACGCTCCAGAGATCACAACCTCATTACCACAATTAACAGAACATGCCAGAGGGACAGGTTTATTTCCCAAAGTCTGCCCATACTCTGGAAAAAGCTTCCCATTCATGTCAAGCATAGCACCTCGCTGGCTCTCTTCAAGAGAAATCTTGACAAGTAAATGGGTAACAGAAATTTCACCCCAGAGATCACTCCAGTTGCCCTACTGGATAAGGGCACTGCAAACTAATATCAGGTGGCACAGTGCCTGGGCAATTTTTTTGGGCTAGACTTGTAAAGGCTCCAGGGCCATTAGCCTAGTACACACCTATGAACCTATGAACCTATAAGTTTGAATGCATGGTATGGGTTTCCTGGGTCATAGAGTGGGACCTATAGCTTGCAAGGAAGTGGTATTGGATTTTACCTATGGTGATTTGAACATGGAGCATCTCAAGTGTATTGTCCTGCTTGACCAGCCTTGTAGTATATTTATTTTTGATGTAAATAGAGACACCTCCACCTTTAGTCCCAGCCTGTGAATTAGCTGATCTAAATATGTGGAAGGCATTATAACCTTGCACTGTTGGTGTGCTCTCCGTGGCTTTAAACCACTTCTCAGAGACAGCACAGACATCAGCATTCTCTAGGGTAAACAGAGCTACCAGGGAGTGGAGTTTTTTGTTTAGGCTCCTATTGTGGATTCTGAAAATGGCAGGGATTATGTGAAATTAATATATTTTTTTTATTATGCACCACATTGAGCAAACATGCTTAACATAAAAATAAAAACATTGTAACATAACACTTATAATGTACTACTTTAGACAAAATGTACTGTAGGATCTTCATCTGGTCTGTACAATCATGCATTTATGCTGTTACCCAGTTTACATGGCTATGAGCCATGTAGTTTCCAGGCTGTCAGCATGAATATTATGCAAAAGAGAGGTAAATGCCCTGGATGTGTTGAATCACTAAAGGGAGAAACCTTGTACACCTATCCACTTTGTGTAGGCTCCTACACATGTTTATATTACCACTGGATGTGGATGACATCGGGGGACTGTAATGTCACTTTTAGGATATTTTGTGCTCAGTGTGCATGTTTACACAGCGCACTGCTTGCTGCAAATAGTTTGGGTGTAGCTTAGCATGTTCGCATGACCAGTCCACCAACATCACAGTCGTGATGTAGCCAGCTATGAATGGAAACCGGATATATTCAATTAAAAATATATAGTTTTGTATAAGCTATGCTGTGTTAAGCTGCACATAGCACCATGCCACACACTAAAGTAGGGCCTTTAAATCATGTCAATTATATCTTAAGCAGGTGAACTGCTCATAATTAGCCAATCCCACATTGTAGACCTGCACCAGAACTATATAAAGTATGCATACATCCTACATTCTGATTTCCCCTCAATACCCTGAACCATTGGAGTAGAGACTTAGTAATTTTAACTGAGATAATGCTAGTGGCTGCTATAGAAGGAAACAGCAGCAGAAACACCCCCTAAACACCCCCTCTCACCCCCTAAAGGGCCCATCTCTATACCGGAAGAAAGCAAAGTTCCTGTAATCATGGCTGCACAGGTAAAAACCTTACTCTCCAAAGCCAAGAACACAGCATCCATGGGACCTGACAACATCTCAGGCTGCCTTCTATATGAACTACAGAATGAAATGGCACTCCACCTAAGTACCATGTTCAGTCATAGCCTCACCTCAGGCTTTGTGCCCATTGAATGGTGCACCATGACGGTTATCCCACTCCACAAAGGGGGAGCCACGACAGTCCCCGAGAACTACCGTCCCATTAGCCTGATGAGCCTGGTCTGCAAGGCCATGGAACATATCATCATGGAAATCATAAACAAAGACATTGGAGATCTCCAAACTCTGGACCCCACACAGTTCGGGTTTGTAAAAGGCAGATCATGTCTCCTAAACCTGATAGACTTCTTTGAAGCAGTCACCAAAGCCATAGATGAGGGTAAGGTGGTTTACACAACACAACCTATCTAGATCTCGCCAAGGCGTTCAACACCATCCCCCACTCTGGAATTATACATAAACTCACTAAACTAGGTATAAATCCCTATGTCACAAGATGGGTTGCCAACTGGCTTACTGACAGAACCCACACTGTGAAAGTAGCAGACTCCAAATCAGACTTCAGACCAGTGACAAGTGGAGCACCACAGGGTTCAGTCCTGGGTCCTCTCCTGTTTGGTATCTACTTCTCTGAAGTACAGGCTAACACAGAAGGACTTTGGCTAACTAAGTTCACAGATGACTGCAAACTAGGAGCCATAATCGAAACTCCTAATGATGTGGACATCCTACAAAAGGGCCTCACTGAGACAGATGCCTGGTGTCTAAGCCATGGCCTCAAGCTCAATGCCAAAAAGTGCATTGTTATCCCCTTTGGTAAAAACTCTGTACCCATGAGCTACCACATAGGCAGTAGTCTACTTAACACCAAAAGTGTGATAAGAGACCTTGGGACACAGGTGGACAGTAGTCTCTCCTTTGATAATCACATTGCCACAGTGGTCAGGGAATCCTTCTATGTGGCACACCTCATCACAAAAGATTTCTCATCCAGAAAAAAAGAGGTCATTGTTCCCCTCTACTCATCACTCATTAGACCCATTATAGAGTACAATGCCCCTTTTGATATGTACCTCACAAGACATCTACAATAACTGGAAAGGCCTCAGAAATACCTCACAAAGAGGATTACTGGCCTCAAACAGATGCCCTACACAGACCGTCTCAAAAAACTCCAGCTTTACACTGTCGCATGTCGCCTACTCAGAGGCGATCTCTGCCTAACATACAAAGCTATGTCAAACCCAGAGCTGTTGAACATGCTCCACTTAAAGAAATCCCAATCCCTCCGAGCTACATGCTCTAGGGACCTAAACCTTGTCACCACAATAAACAGAACTTATGGAGGGATAGATTCCTGTTCCAGAGACTTCCCATACTCTGGAACAGACTACCTATCTATGTCAAACAGAGCTCCTCATTACCACTCTTCAAGAAAAATCTTAATGATTGGATGGGTGATAGGAAATTCACCCTGGGGATCACTTCTGTGGCTCTGCTTGAGAGGGGCACATGAAAATAATTTTCTTGGGTGGCAAAAGCCAGGGTACTTTTTTGGCTAAGCTTGTATAGGCCCTAGGACCAATAGCCTAGTACCTACCTATGAACCTATGAACAAAGCAAGAGTACCTGTTGTCACTGGATTCATCATGGACTGGTACTGAAGTTGATTTCCTCACTGGGCAGATAATTTATCTGTCGCACCTCGCTCTCCCACTGTTGGCTGCAATGATTTGTCTGGGGTCCCCACATGGCAGGTCTTTTTACAATGAGATGAATGGATTCATGTTGGTAGTCCTGCACAATGAACAGCAGTTAGGGTTGTGAGTAGGACCTGGAATGGACCTTTACACCTTGGGCTGAGGTTGTTCTTTTTCTGGAAAATTTTGATGTAAACCCATTTACCTGGTTGTAGTTGATGACAGAGCTGGTCAGGAGGCTTTGGTAACACTGCTCTTACTGTTCAATGATATTGCTGCAAAATATGAATCAAGTTTTTACAATATAAAATCATGGCATCATCTGATAAGGTTAAATCAGCATTTCCCACTGGAGGGGTAGCTGGAAGGGCCATGGGTCTCCTCATTAATATTTCATATGGACTCAACTTTCTGGTGGCATTTAGTGAGGCCCTCATACTCATTAATGCTAAAGGGAGGGCTTTGGGCCACTTTAAGTGGATTTCACCACAAATCTTCGAAAATTTATTTTTAAGGGTTTTGTTTATCCTTTCCACTAATTCAAATGACTGTAGATGGTTGGGGCAGTGAAGACTCAACTTAGTATTAAAAACTTTGCACAATCCCTTAAGTAAAGAATTATTAAAATGTGTTTCGTGGTCACTATTGATACTACATGGTATACAGAATTTTGGTAGAAAATCATACAGAATTTTTTTCACTAGTGTAACTGCATCAGCTTTGTGACATGGATAAGCTTTCACCCATGCTGAGAATATACACACCACCACCAAAATAAATTGTAAATTATTAGTCCTAGGCATTTGAATGAAGTTCAGCTGCACGTTAACTAAAGGTCCCCAGGGTGGTGGTACTGGGTGATCCCATGTGATATAAACTTCATCATTTTCTATGATTCTTTGTGACGTATGTTTCCAGTGTTTTTCATCCACTTCAATACCATAATGTTTGCATAATCTCCAGTGTAACAGTCTCGCCACATTATTATACCTTTCAGTATACAGTCCCTCTGCCATTATGGCGTTGCAACCAGCAACAAGGTGTGTAACTGTTTCCAATTTGGCTTTACAAAACCTACATATGTCTGTTTCTCCCACATGTTCAATGGACTTTGTAAACCAGCGTGGGCTGCCAATATTAACCTTTCATTTCTTGATGTGAATTTACCTCTCCTTAACCATTCCTGTGTTAGTTCTTGATCAACATGAGGCTCTTCCAGAAGTTTTCTACACTTGCAACTATATTTATGTTTTTTCCACATTTCTTGCCTTCTCATCTGGTCCTTCACCTTATATTCTTTCTTTTGTTTTTTTAGCACATTCAGTTGCTGCCTGGTTTTTATCTACTTCTGGTTTAATTTCCATTCTTGCTTGACGCTGACATGCTTCTGCTAAATTAAGCAGAGATGTCAACTTAGATTTATTCTCCTCGTGTTTCAAAACTTTCACTACATTTGGACCCTGTGAGGTCAGCAGATATGTGTGGAGTCCCACGATTGTAGATCTATACATGTAATTAATTTCAAGGAGGCCCATCCCTCCTTCGGAGCGGTGAATATATAATCTTGGTATACACTGATTTTTATAAATCATTTGGTAAGCATGAAGCATCTTTCTTGTTTTAATATCCAATCTATCCAACACTTTTTGGGGCCAGTCAGTCACTCCAAAACTATAAGTTAGGACAGAAAGAGCAAATTGATTTATGGCTTGGATCTTGTTCCTAGATGTCAATGCTGTTTTCAGGATTAATTTAAGTCTTCTAAAGTACTCCTTACTGAGTTTTATTTGCATTGTTTCATGTCTTATTGATGATCTTTCATCAATTCCCAAGTATTTATACACTCCCTCTTGCTCAAGTTCTTTTATATCACATTCTTGCTTCAAACTGATGTTTTCCTGGTGCTGCAGTTTTCCTTTTTTAAAGGTTGCTTTTGCACATTTATCAAGACGAAATGACATTCCAATATCATCTGAAAAAGTTTTGACAACCTGCAGCTGTGCTTTCAGTTCCTCATCTGATGAGCTATACAGTTTTAAATCATCAACAAAGAGAAGATGAGAAGTCATTAGACTTTGTTGTTTTCTAGAAGCCAAATTGTAGCCATGGCCTAAGCTGTTAAGTAAACAGCTTAATGGGTTAATAGCAAGGCAGCATAGCAACAGTAACAGAGAGTCACTTATCCCTGTGATAATAATCTGTCCTTTATCATGGCTTAATTGCAAAGTGGTCTGCCACTGTTTCATGGTTACTGTAATGTAGTCAATCAGTGTAGGGTGTATCTTATACATTTTTAAGCACTCTTTTATCCATGAATGTGCGATTCTATCAAATGTTTTTTTGTAGTCAATCCATGTCATACTTAGATTCTTCCCCTTCTTAGAGTTCTCCACTATAACTTTGTTTAACAACAAATAATCCTTTGTTCCATATGACTTTCTTTTATTGCCCTTTTGTTCTACTGCCATAATTGAGTTTTCTTCTAAATGATTATAAACTCTGTCAGCGTCAATTCCCATGTATAGTTTATATGTCATTGGAAGACAAGTTAAATGTGTCTTACCTGTATGGGCAGGTAGATGAAATGCCCTTACCAGGTAAGGTAGCAAAGGGGCAGGCGCCACTAGTCAGATGTCTGGATGTCACCATATGCTATCAGAGGATTTTATACATCCATCTTTGAGCCACCTCAGAACATTTCCTTGTGATGCTTCAACTTGAAAGACTGACAACTTTTCAAAATCAAATACATCATTACTGTCCTAGTTTGTTATTGTTAACATACACAGATTTTTATGACAATTTACAACTGCTTTTTTGGCAGCTTGGTCTGCAAAATTTTGCCCTTTGTTATAACATCTTTACCCTTTTGATGGGCACAACATTTGATTACAGACAGCCTCTTAGGTAGCAAAAGTGCATCTAACAATGATTTTATGTACCCTGAATTCTTAATTTGATTTCCTGAAGAGGTCAAAAACCCTCTCTCTTTTCAAAGTTGCCCAAAATCATGTACCACCCCAAAAGCATAACATCTGTCTGTAAAAATATTGGCCACTTTGTCTTTGGCTAACTCACGGGCCTTTTGTAGAGCCACTAACTCAGCTATTTTAGCAGAGTGAACACCCTCTAATCTTTGTTGCAATAATATTGTCTTTTCAGTGCAGACAGCTATTTCTGAGGTCAGTAACCCCTTATGATTTTTTCCACAGGAGCCATCCACAAACAAGTTTAGGTCAGCATTGGGTATAGAAGTGTCTTTTAAGTCCTTCCTAGGAGAAAGCAAATAGTTACACACACACAATAATGTTCTTCACCATTCTTAGCAGTAGGCAACAGAGATGCAAGATTTAGAACAGGACACCGGATCAGAGAAATAGATGGATCAGAAAGAAGTCTAAGTTCATATCTAGTTAGAAGTGTAGTCGAGAGTGGTTGAGTTTTCATTTTAAGCAAAAGAAATGATACAGAATGAGGGATGGCTACTGTAAGATCATGCTGAAGCACTAATGATTGTGCCAGATTAACTAGAATGGCAGCAGCGGCAACTGCCCTTAAATGGTGGAAAACCTTTTGCAACAGAATGAAGTGCTGTGCTGTAATAAGCCGATGGACGATAGCTGTCCCCATGTTTCTGTGCAAGTACTCCTTGAGCAAATCCATTTCTTTCATGACAGAATAAAATAAAAGGAGAACAACAAGATAAGCCAGCAAACTGTGATGCTGAAACCAAAATCAATAATTTATTGCACGTCAGCAAAAGATGTGGTTGATGTCATGCATAAAAGAAATCTCTTGTTTGTACCTTTTCGACACTGAGAAAGGCTATGTAACTAATTTAGCCGAAACCGGTTTGTTTGTTTTTTCTTTTGCTGACATGCAATAAATTATTGATTTTGGTTTCAGCATCACAGTTTGCTGGCTTATCTTGTTGTTCTCAGTGTTAGAATTCAAGCCATGCAATTGCCTTATGTGCAGGGGCTGTCTTTTACTGAACTACAGAATAAAATAAAAGTCATAGCATAGTCTGGTAACCCTAAAGCTGGGGCAGTAGCTAAAGCTTGTTTTAAATTCTGAAATGAATTTTCCTCCTGGCTATTCCAAAGGAGAGGCTCTGGTGTATTCTGCTTTGAGAGATTCATCAAAGGTTTGGCAATTTCTGCGTAGTTAGGGATCCACTGTCTGCAGTATTCTGTCATACCCAGGAAAAACCTAAGCTGTTGCTGAGTAGTCGGACATGGGGCCTTAGATATTGCATCAATACAAGATGGTAACACTTGCCTGCTACCCTGAGATATTAAATGACCAAGATAACATACCTGAGGTGACCAGAACTGTAATTTTTCTCTGTACACTTTGTGTCCCTTTTCTGCAAGGATAGTTAGAAGATGCAGGGTATCCTGCTGACATTACTGAAAGGAATCTGATGCTATTAGTAAATCATCTACATATTTTACTAATACAGACCCACCTGGAAATGTCACATTTTCCAAATCTTTTTTTAGAATTTGAAAAAATAATGAAGGAGATTTAATATAGCCTTGTGGCAACCTTGTCCAGGTATATTGCTGTCCCTGATAAGTAAAAGCAAACAGAAACTGACTGTCATGATGAATAGGTATAGAAAACAATGCTGAACATAAATCTATTACAGAAAAGTAACTAGCTGTAGGTGGTATGCAACTCAGTGTTGTTGCTGGGTTTGGAACAACAGGAAAAGTAGGCAATACTGCATTATTTACAGCCCTTAAATCTTGTACAAATCTATTAAGTATCCTTTCCTGACTTTTTCACTGGAAAAATAGGAGTATTACAAGGGCTTTTAGCTGGTATAATTATTCATTGCTGTATCAGAGACTGAATTACAGGTTTGATTCCCTGCTCTGCTTCCAGCTTTAGTGAATATTGTGGAACTCTAGGGAGAGATTTTGATGGGTTTAATTTTATTTTCACTGGTTCTGCTGGTTTCAGTATACCTACTTCATTTGCATGCTTAGCCCACAAGTTGGCAGGTACCTGCTGTAGTAACTCTTCATCTGCCTGTATGCTTTCAATAGGCTGTTCTTCAGCTTCTGCTAAAACTGTCAGCCAGTACTTCCCTCTGATTCTGTCAGAACATTCAGAAACACCCCTTCTGGGTGTAAATAGTACAACCCACCTTGCATAACAAATCTCTTCCTAGCAGATTTACTGGTGCTGTAGTACTCAAAAGAAAAGAATGCTTTTCTTCGATTGGACCTAAAGAAATGGGGATGGGTTCTGAAACAGGATATGTAACCATAGTATTTGTCACTCTGACTGCCTTTACTTTATGCTCTGATATTGGTATTTTACTATCTGAAGTAATTTTTAACATTGACCTAGTGTCTCCAGTGTCCACCAGAAATTTTTTTTTGTTATTTATTTATTTTCATCTTAACGTAGGGTCCATTCTGATCTATTGGCATTAGAAGGTTAAGATTTTCTTCTGTGTTATTTAATTGACCTAGTCAGTATATAGCTTTATGACTCCTTCCAATGCGGGGAGGTGGTGGAGGAAAAACTGCATTATTATAATTTGGTCGCCATTCAATCCAAGTATCTTGGACTCTGCATTTGCCAGTGTGGGCATTCCCCTCTCCAATGTCCTGCTTCTCCACAATTGAAGCAAGATGTGTTAGATAGAGCCAAAGTGGCACAGCCAGCTCGTTGTTGCAACCAGCTGCAGCTTCTTCCCTTGGCCAACACTTTTACTAAATCCTCTAGCAATTTCTTTACCCCTTCCCCTGCATCTGCCTCGAAGCTTTGGGTTTTTTAGCTGCCTGATTTGTAAAGTTAACAGCTTATCTTCAGTATCCTTTCTCCATTTTTCTTGATACTCTGTACAGTGATTTGCAGCAATTAATAAAGACTCTAAGTCTTTTTCTTGCCAGTCTATGAACACTTGCTTTATTTGATTTTGTACAGAAACTTGCAGACCCTGCACAAAGGCTGCTGCAATATCTGGCTTAGCTTGCTCTTCTGGGTCTGGTATTTCTGAATGTCTAGCAAATACTGTTTTAAGGTGACTCAAGTAGTCTGCAGGGGCTTCCCTTTTATTTTGTTTACATGCCTGTATTTTAGTCAGTCCTAAGTTGACACACATCTGTAATTTTGTTTAACAATGCTGTCCATTTATCTGTTAACACATTCCCTGTGAGAGTGAAATTTGTTATCTTAGCCTTTTCCAGTAACTGCTTCCTTATTTCATCTGAAGTAACTACTCTAAGTAGCTGATTTAAATCTGTCAAAGTAGGATTGTAACATTCTATTATAGTTTTTAATTCCTCTTTGAATTTTAATGGATCTTTTCTAATATTTAGAAAAATTTTGGACATAGTATGTAAATCAGCAGGGGTCCAAGGACCATGAACAATTTCTCTATTGTTAGCCCCCAGAATTTCCCTGAGAGGTGCCAAAAGATCCCCTCCAGAGGTCACAGTCTCCTGTTGTACCCTGTCATGTGAGCATGTATGGTGAGATACAGGAGTGTCAAATACTAATGCCCCTATTGAGGAAGTAGAAGCTATCTAAGAAGGATAGGAAGAAGAACCCCCCTCAACTGCAGAAGCCTATTCAGAAGATAAGGATTAAACAGGGGGACTAATATGAGATGTAATAGTATTATGCAGACTGAGTGTCCAGTGGACAGTTGACCAAAAGGGGGGGGGGTCTGAGAAACAATGGAGTCTTGTACAAGGAGGTACCCATACCTGTGCATATGGGGTGAGGGTGCAGTAGCTACTGGAGGATTATTATCCTCTTCAGAACTTTCTGCTTTTTGGCCATCCTCAGTTTGCTCCAAACCTGCTAAGACAGGATAAAGGGATCCCTTTTTACTGGTGTGTACTGCCTTTTTAACCTCTTTTACCTGTTGCAACAATTTCTTATTAGCATCCTGCAACCCTCTTAATGCTGACTCCTTTTCCCTTTTAAGTGCTTCACTGTACCAGGAATAAAATACTGTCATTTGTTCCCCTCTTACATTCCTTTTCTTTTCTTCCAAAATACCTTTTAATGTCATTAATTTAGTCTTATAAGTTCCATTTAATGGAAATACCCCACCAGAACAATTCTTAGTAAGCTGAAACCAGTCATGCAAATATTTACAACTTTCCTTTCCATCGTTAAAATACATAAAATATCCAGGTGTTCCCTTTTCAGGGATTTGATCTTGCTTGCTTATCTTTGCTCCCATTTTTTTTATTTTATAAATAAATAATAAAAATGTTAGGCTTACCTTACAACTCCTGGATTCTGGCAGTTCCAAAGGCAAAAAATAACTACTAATCTACACACCATACAGAGAGAAAAAAGGGTAGAAAGTCTGTCGTCGTGCAACAACAGAGGAGAGGTTTCAATCAGCCTTTTTCCACAGCACCCCCTTGCTGTCATCCCAGTGCAAGCTCAAAAGTTACAGCTCCGGAATTGTGATCAAGATAACAGGGCGGATAGGTACGGTGTCCAGAACTGACCACTCTTTTGGACCCTCTGAGGGTACTTTCATGCAATCACATTTAAGTCCCAGTGTGCTATGGGCTCATGAATTTATGTTAACCATGAATACTTTTATGTCCCATCATGCTGTAGGCTCATGAACTTGTTTAACAGTTTATAGTGTACGTCCCAATCATATGGCGGGCTCATGAACTTGTTTTAACAGTTTATAGTCTATGTCGCAATCATGTGGTGGGCTCATGAACTTGTTTAACTTTATAGTCTACGTCCCAATCATGCGGTGGGCTCATGAACTTGTTTAACTTTATAGTCTATGTCCCAATCATGCCGTGGGTCATGAACTTGTTTAACTTTGTCTTTAACATTTTCTCTCTTTTTTTTCTCATTCATTCATACATTGACAGAAATAAAACATTTTTCATACCTCTTACCTTTCAATCCTGAGGGTGCCACCCTTAACACAAGGTGCCTCCTTGTATTAATTTGTCCTTCACTGTATGTGCACATGCATTTACTATTCTCATTTGCTATGGGGTCCTCTCACTATTACTTGTATACCTTACAAACAACTCAGTCAAACAAAAATACAGTCATTCATTTATTCTACATTTTGCTAAGAGAGAGAAAAAAACATTTTCCTTTACAACACAATTTCCTGCCAAAACTAATATGTTTGCACACCCTAAATAGCTGTACAGCTGAGTCTCTGACTATTCCATACAAAGCAGTGTGGAATTCACAGAAAATCTGTGATGGGCCTTATTTCAGAACTGCCTTGACGCAATATCAAAGTTCAGAATCCGAGTCAACACTTCAGGATGTGCAAACAGAAATTTTTATTTACAACGCTGGGAGACAATCTTTGTAGCAGTTGGTAGATCAGTCTCTCTGGACAGAGGAAAACTGCATCTATATACATTTTTCTTATCAAACCAATCATGCAACTTTTTATGTGTATAATGACTCTAACAAATCAATGACTTTGCAAATGGTCTCATCCCTCGTAATTTTCGCCTCAGACTTCACGTGAACACCTTCCTGTACATGACCCACCTGCTTTAAGGGGTCTTATTTCTGACCTTGAATGCTTCAAACCTTCCCTAGCAACAACACAGTCCTAGCCTGGAGAAGTCAGGCTAACAAATTCCTTTTACAGTAGCTACATGTCTCTGTTCATACAACACTTACTTTTTATTTGTTACATTTTAAAAGAATGCAGTTAAAGTACGACAGTAACTTCAGCTTATGAAGCTATATTTTTCTACAGTACTGCATACAAATTATATTTGATTTTTAACAATCATATTATAGCATCATTAATGAAACTGAAATGAATATATATTTTAATAAGCTGATCGTTCATACCCTATAACACTTAGTATGGTCTTTTCACTCCATCCTTCCCTTCCTCCTAATGAAACAAACAAAAAGACATGTAAACATATGGATTACAAGATTAAATGATGGAAAAAGCAAAATGTTAATAGTGATTTGTATAATCATATTGATTGTGAAAAATGAATCCTGAACTGTGATTTCCTATATGAAATGTGTGTCCAGGCTGTCTCTAAAAAGAAAGATAACCATGTTCTCAAGACAGGAAAGCAGACCTTTCAACAGTCTCTCCCTGTTTTGGAGGAACAATCCTATTTTCAGGCCTGATTTATACCTGCACAGGATATCCTGATTTCTTTTTTTTTTTCTATAGAAAGCCAAAAGAAGTGGCCTGCATCCTCACAGTTTTCCTTAACTGGGCAGCTCTAAAGGAAATTGTTTCCATTGCAAAACCTGGGTTGCTGCTAAAGGAGCAAGTGAATGATCACTTGAGTTGTGCCTCTTGCTGTGTCATTAGCAAAGCTGAGCATTTATAGGGTCCACACATTCTACACGTTTCACAGCAGCACTATATGAGTGTTAACTAGACACACTATAGCACAGTTTCAGGACAGCTTAAGCAAAATGCCATGCAGCATTCCATTGAAGCAGTTCATGAATAGTTACATTATCCAAGAGAATTGCAAACTTGAAATCTACATAATCAAACCAAGAGGGTTCAAAATACATAGAGCATTTGGTCACAAATTATTCTCTAATTTAAGTATGATTCATCATCAGTCTGTAGAAAATTTGCTAAATCAGCCAACAACTTTAATTCTGCCTCAGTACTTGTTTTAATGCTGTGAAAAATATTTTCAACATGGGCTTCCTAAATGTGTAATAAACAGCCAATGTATCGAACAAGTGCCAAGAACTACTACATGTTTAAGACCTTTTACTGTACTGATTCAAAGTCTAACACATCAAATCCTATTTTTTATTATTTTACCTCAGTTCTGAATATTTGATGTGCTGTGCTCATAGTTGTTATTGATGGTTTTACAACTTGACAAATATATCTGATAATTTATCGTACTCTGTATGTATTTTAACTCCTATACTTTATTATTTTTCCTTAGTGTAAAAGACTGTAGCTGAAAATGAGACCTTCTACATCCAGTCAACATACTTGAAATAAATGAAAATTAAAAGTAATACAAACTGATTAGCCAGACAAAATTAACTAAAAATGTATGCTTCTGAAATTAAATATAAATAAAAGTTTCTGCTCCTTGATTTCTTCTACCTATCCATATCAGAACTTGCAGCTGAATGAATAGCCCCATGTTCATACACCACAAGAAACAGAACTACAGCGTCATGAATAGAACTAGAGATACAGCTGAAACATTACTCTGCAAAAAAGAAGACATCCTTCCCTGCATGTAAGGCCTGCAATGGCTGGGAAAAGAGGATGTAAAGTATAAACCAAAATCTTAGCCTGACAGAGACTGTGGTACTGGAAAAGGAAGGTGTGTACTGACTTTTTTTAGTAGAATAACTATAGAGTGGGTAGCAACAAGTTTTCTAAACGTAGACTACAAGATAGTAGTTTGATGATAAAATGATCTCTGAATCATAGAGAATACTACCTCCCAGACAACTTGCAACAGACACTGAAACAGACAATAGGTGATTCATATGTCAGTCATCTGCTCTGCTGTTACAAGTACCTGCAGAACTTCTCCCTGCCATCCAGTCATGACACCCGTGTAAAATGTGCAATACCAGCAGCACAGAGATAACATTATTAATGTAATGAACAGGTAAGTGTAGTGGACCACTGCATACCATTTTCTTAACCATGTCATGGGGCAAGTGCAAGACTTACATACACAGACACATGAACAGATGTATAAAATTGCATTAGATTGTTATGCTATCAAAATATTCAGTATTACAGAAAATGAACTTTAGAGCTGTTTTTGTATGAAGTCACCTCAGCTAAAATAGGTACACAGTGTTCTGAGCCTTTTCCCAGTATGTGAGACAGGTGTAATTAGTTTTAATTGCTGGGGATGTATTTGTTTTTATTTATTTATTTAACATTTATTTATCAGGAAAGTCCAACTGGGACTGAACCCATTTTCAGTGGATGCCTGGGGAGAAATGCTCCAGACACATCTTTGAAATGTAGGAGGAAACTGGAGTACCCAAAGGAAACCCACACAAATGCAGGGAGGACATGCAGAGTCTGCACAGAAGGCAACCACCCTGGTCTACTATACTTACTTGTTTAATACATTAATAATGGAAGGCGCCCCAGCCAAGAATCAAACCAGAAAACCTTTTGTTGTGAGGTGACAATGCTAACCACTACACCACTGCACTGCCAGATGGATGAATCTTCTGTTTTTTTTCTGAAATGGATTTAATTACAAATGACTATTAATTTCATGCTCCTTAGCTCTGCATGCTCATGTGGAAACACCAGACAGATGTTTTCCAATTGCAGTTTGAAGACAGTGGTGCAAATGTCATCTACACCAGTGACTGGTTACCTCAAGTAATGGCTTACTCAATCAAGATATTCTATCATTGGTTCAAAACTGCTGTGCTGCTGAACTAATAAGAGAGCAGAAATTGGGCCAGCAATCTGCTACAGAATCAGAGTTGCTAAACTTTAATTTTACAAAGTTGTTTTTCTCTTGTTTTCCATTTATTCCCTTTCTTTTTAGTTGTGTGACCTCAGAGACAGTTAGCGATCAGAGGTGTGGGATACAGGCTTCACATCAGTGAGGTCACAGGGAGTTTCAGTCTCCATGTAAAAAAAGACTATACTTTAAAGTAGGCTCCTTCTGGTTCAGGAGTGTGGTGATCAGATGAGAAAGCATGACACTGCAGTTTGGAGAGTTGGAAGGCTGGTTGTTGGTAATAAACAGTAACATGAGATTGTTATATCCTTGTGATTTTAAAGAAAGAGGACTAACATCTTAAATTTCCCCTTTTAGAAGTAAAGATAAATGTGTTTGTGTGGTAGAATGTTTTAGTACAGTTAATAAAAGTTGACAGATTTTACACTTTTTGCTAATGTGCTTATATATTTCCATCATTTTTGTCACTCTGTCTTAAAGCAAGTGTTTCTGAGTAGTATCTCACATTCATTTTAGAAATGAGAAGAGTTATGTGCTATTTAGCATTCACGTTTTATGCTAATTAGGTGACCAGATTTTTGGCTGGATGTACCTACTGTTCAGGGGCCTTTGTACCCATTTTCAATTTACTTATTTCATTTTATTTATTTATCCTTTGTTGACTGGGTTAGTACCATTAAGCTAGTGGCTTCTTTTCAGGGGAGACCTGATGTGGTATTTATACTACTAGGGGAAATTTGGACAAGGCATTGGGGAACCTCTCCAACTCTGCAGTTGTGAACAGGACAGTTGTAAGATCACATATTTCCTGTTTCCATTCTAAGTGTAGTGGTGGCTCAGAGAAGCAGGGAGGGAGAAGAATGGAACCACAGAGTCATGCTGGGATAGTATTGTTTCTGTGTAAGTAGTCAAGCCTTCAAGTATCACAAATATGATGTTGAAAGTCATCAGGATGGAGGAGAAGGCAGACCAGCCTTCTGAATTTGAGTTATAGGGCGGCAAGTTGGGAGAGAAGGCAGAGGAGCCTTTTGAATGGATTTCTGAGGATGTGCTTACTGAAGGGAGAAAGAAGAAGATGGTCAAGTCTTCTTATGAGATAATGGAGATGTGGAAGGGAAGGAGAGAAAAGGCAGTCAAGCCTTTTACTGATTCAGAGGAATTATTTCAGCAGTGTTTATTTAGGGAAGAAGAGGAACCGGGTAATAGATGTATTATTATAACCCTCCAATCGGGGGGAGGGCTTGTGGGATGATTTATTAATGGATATGTTCAATACGAGTGAGCCTGACTGGAAGAGAAACTTCTTGGGGTGATATTATGGACAAAAATTCAAATGGAAGTAGTACATAACATCATAAAGAAAAAATCCTACTCAGAAATGGTGAGGGAAGGCAAAGAAAAATAAGATACAAGCAATGCAAGGGTAAAGGTGAAAAAGCTTCACTGTAAGAATTTCTAGTAAAAAAGATGAAGCCATGGACAGGTATAAAGTTTGGGATAATGTAATAATGTCTTTAGGTACAAAAGCATCTGAGGTAAGGGCTTTTATTCACATTAACAAGAAAACTTTTTGTGACATTATATTTGAGACTGGTTACATAATGGAAAGATTTTTATGTGAATATGAAAAAAAAGACTGTTATCCGTGGAACAGGTGTGTGTTTAAAGCATTTGTTAGAATAACAAGAAAAAATGCATACTCAATTCAGAATGGAAGTGGAAAAAGAGACTTTAAAAGAACATTTAAAGAAAATATGGAAAGATGTTATAGATATTATGAAAGTTTATGATAATAGAAGTTTATGGTCAGGGGGGATGGGTCTGTAATGTGATACTGAAAATGGACAATGAAAATATTGTACATATTCCTAGTATCATAAATGTTAAAGGTGATAAAGGTGTTGTAAAATATTGGGGTCAACCAAAAACATGTTTTTTTTTCCTGCAGAAAATCAGATGATTTAATCAGTAACTGTAGAAAAAGTAAATGTTATATCTGTGGAGAAATGGGACATGAAGCCAAAAATGTGAATTGAAATGTTATAAATGTAAAAAAAATGGTCACGTGGATGGATTGTAAAGAAAGTGTAGGTACTGTAGAAGGGGAGTCGAACATTCATCAAAAAGTAAAAAGAACATGTGCAAACATGTACAGAACAAGAAATGGTGGGAGATGATAAAGAGAAAAGTGGAAAAGAGAGGGAAGAAATTAATAATGATAATGAAATACAGGAAGGTTCTGAATTAAGTGTTAATAAAGATGTACAACAGGATGTAGTGAAGGAAAAGAAAAATTCAATTGGTAAAAGGGTAAGAGAAAGGAAAAAAATGTATAGGAACCAATATAAAAAAGAAAGGGAGAGGATGAATAAGATAAAGAAATTATTTAGAAATAATACTTAAGAGAGAGAAGGATAACTGTAGATTAGTATTTGTAAATGTAAATAGTATAAAAAGCTTAGTTAGAAAATTAGGTATGCGGGAATGGTGCAAAAGACTTGACACAGATATGATTATCTTGGAAGATATAAGTTTTTAAAATAAGAATGAAAGAGTACAAACAGAAAGAATATGGGAAGGTAACAGTGTGGAATTTAGGAAGTCAGAATTGTACAGCCATATGTGTTTTATGTAAAGACTCAATTAAAATATTAGAGCTGACATTAGTCATAATGGGTAGAGTAACAATTTTAGAGGTAAGATGGAAATAAAAAGTGTATAGAATTATTGCACTTCATGCTTATTTCACAAGTAAGGAAAGGGAAAATATGTTTCAAAGAATTTTTTATTATATAACACTCAATGTGGATATTATAATTATAGTGGACTTTAATTGTGATTTGAGAAGAAAAATGGAAAAAAGGGTTATAATGTTAATAAAATGTTAGAAGTAATTAGGTATGGAAATTTAGTTTATGAGGATCCAATAGGTGGACATATATTAGGGATGAACATAGAATAGAAATAGATTATTTCTTGATATCATCAGAAATAGAGATGACAGTCAAATGTGTGATGGAAACAGGGTTTTCAGATTATGTTGCCATTTGGCAAGAATTTAAAATAAAGAAGAATATATAATAATAGGAAAAGGAATAAAGAGGCTCAATTAGAAAAAAATGTGAAAAGGAAAGAAAAATGGTAGTTATGGAGCTTTGGATCGGTATTAGAAACTTTTATAAGAATTGATCTGAATAGTAGATATTTATAGAAAAATAAAATAAATGTTATATAGAGTGGCAATTGTAAAATAGGAGAGAAGTAAAAAATATTATGGTAAGTTAAGTAATTAGGCATTCAATAACATTGAATGAAATGATAGAGATTATTTTGGTAAAGAAAAAGAATTACATGAAATGAATCAAATGAAAATTAAATACTTATATAAATAAAGATATTTCTTGCAAGGAAGAAAAGAAAAAGTGGTTCCATATGTAAGTAAATTAGATAAGAAGATAATGGTATAGTGTGAGAAATGAATGATGTAACAGGCAAAATTCAAAACACACAAGAAAAAATAATAGAAGTTCTGGTAAAGTATCTAAAAGAAATGTTTAAAGAAAAAAAAACAGAAAGAAGCAGTGGAAGGTAAAGATGTTTTTAGAACAGGATAATAAGGAATTAGAAAGAGAAATACTTTTAGAAGAAATTGATAAAATATTAACACCATTCAATGTAAAATCAGCAGGAAGACCTGATGGGATAGAGTATCAATTGTATAAAGATATGTTAATATGAAAAAAAATGCTTTTCGGAAGTACTGAATGAATGGCTAAGAGAATGATTTAAATATAAAGGATTATGCAGCAATATTCTAAGGTTTATATATGAAAAAAGGGGATAGAAAGGAAATGCAGAACTAGAGACTGATGGTATTGAATAATACAGACTATAAGATTTTTATTAAGATCATACAGACAAAAATGGAAGTTAAGATTTATAATATATTACAGAAAACTATATACAGAGTTAAAGGTAAAGGAAATCAAGAATCGTTAATGATAGAGAATAGGTAAATGACTGTATATATAAAGGAAAGAGCAAATGAAATAATGATTGATTTTAAGTAATGTCTTTGATTCTATATAACATGAAATATTGTGGGAGATATTTCAGTCATATAATATTGGTAAAAATATAAGAAATGTATGTATAACTGCCTATGAATATAATAGAATAAAAGTTTTGGTAAATGGGTGCTTAAGTCAGGAAATAAATATTAACAGGAGTAGAAGACAAAGCTGACCACTAAATATCTTAATTTTTGTATTAGTAATGAATGCGGTATTAGTTTGTATAAACCATGATATGAAAAAATAAAAATATGCTAATGAGTAGAATATTAGTATACTTATTTTAGACCCTCCACAGATTATATAATACTTGTTATAATGAATGTGGAAGGAATGACAGTACTATTGAACTATCTATAAAATAAATGTTTAAATGCCATAGGTTTGTATTTGAACAGAGAAAAGAGTAAAGGTTTAGAGTATATTGGGAAGATAGGAGAAATTGAATTTAATATGGAAGAAATAGTTTTAAGAATGCATATTGGAAAGCAGGAAATAAGAGACTTACAGTGGAAGAAGATGCTAGAGAAAATGAGAAATGCATGTATGTTTTGAAAAATGTTTAGGTGATCAGTTAAGAACATATTTATTTATTAAATGCAATATTAATGGCAAAATGTTGCTAGTGCATTTAGTTTAAAACTAGAATATGGAAAATAAATTTGAAAAATTGTATTATTGTTTATATGGGGTTCTATGTTAAATCCTGTTAAAACAGTAACTTTATATGTTGAAAAAGAGGAGGATGGTTTAGTACAACTCAGTCCAGTGGTGTATGCAGCTTCATTAAATCTGTATAAAGTCTTTAAGAGGTTAAAATATGATAATGATGAATTACTAACTAAACTATTAAATGAAAATAGGAGAAAGAATGGAAGTTAGTTATAAATTTTAAAAGAGCAAGACACAGTATAAAAATTGAAATGCAACTTTATCAGGAAAAGATATTATGGAAACAAAGCTAGATGAAATTGAAAATGAAAGAAAAATATGGTATAAAAATGTAAAATGTAAATATTGTTATGTCTACCCATGAAGAAAGTTACATGATGAGAAAATCAAAGCCATAAAAGCAAGAACATAGAAATAAGAATGTCAAGATTTTTATGGAGATTGACTATAAGTAAATTACCAGTAAAGGCCAAAATGCTGTATAAAAATGAGAAGAAAGAATATGTAGTTATTGCAAAGAATTTGAAGCAGCATAGTATTTATTTTTGAAATGTAAAAGAGTTGTGAAGTTCTGAAAAGACAGGTAACTAGAAATACTTTGATGATATAAAGTATGTGATGTTAATATGGATATGATTGAATAAGTTTTTTAAGGAAACAGAAGCAAGGAACATGTATATATGACTGATAAGAAAATGATTAATGTAATATGGATTATTTGGAATCAAAGAGTAAAGGAAATACTGTGTAATGGTAAATGGGATTTGGCAGCAATGTTAGAAAAATACGATTTTGGCTTTGGAAAATGGAGCAAAGGTCAATAATTTAATTAGAAGAGTGTATAAATGGAAGATAGAAATGGATATATTGAATAATATAATGTGTATAATATTGCAAAAAGTGTAAATATTAGGTAAATACTGTAAATATGTTTAAAATACAGGAAGTGTACTCCTTTTGATAGGTGCTGTGAGGTATTTTACATTCACCAGAGCTACCATTAATTTAAGTAAATGGAACTTCTGTTTAATATCTCTTCTGAAGGATGACACACTCAGGAGTACAGCACCCCTCTTTTGCTGCACTGTCAGCTATCAATCTATCTAATGTGGGAATAAAACTCCCAGCCTTCTGCACCAAAGGTGAATGTGCTGTCTGTTGTGCCACTGGCACTGCTCTATGCAGATTGAGAGGTATGAAACTCCTTAGTATGCTATCGGAAAGTCTGCTAGCACCAGAACACACACACACACACACACACACACACACACACACACACACACACACACACACACACACACACACACACTGGAGGTCAAAATAAAATGCAAATTAGGTGTAATAAATGCTGTAATTCTGTTTGGGAACACTGATAACCTGGAAACAAATACAGCTAAGACATGAAGTTCTCAGATTACAAAGAAAACAAAAGAAAATACTCAGACAAATCATTTGACATTACCCAGGAATTTAGCAAAAGTAACTGAAGTGGAAACATGGAATAGAGTAACATGTTAAAAATGTTAGTGAACCACTCATAACCATAGCCTTTACATTAACTTACGTAGCTGAAAATCATATATCTATACTGCATTTGCATTAATGCAGTCGTGCAATATTAGGTGATACAGATGTAGTTATTTCAATTGCTTAGGATGTATTTGTTTGTTCTGAAAAGGACTTTAACTGCAAATGACTACAGGTTTCATGCTTTTAGCTCTGCATGCTTATATGGAAACACCAGCCAGCTGTCTTTCAATTGCAGTTTGGAGACAATGGTGTAAATGTCTTCTGCACCAGTGACTGGTTAGCTGAAGTGACGGCACACTCAAGGAAGATAGTCTGCCATTGGTTCAATAGCACTCTGCTCCTGAACTAATAAGAAAACAGAAATTGGGCCAGTAATCAGCTGTAGAATCAGAGTTGCTAAACTATTAACAGCTCTGTGTCTTTAGAAGGCAAGACTACTTGCTAATATGTATGAACATAGTCTGCATACACTATGCATACATGACTGCTAGTTCTGAGAACTCAAGGAAAAGCAAATCTTTGTGAAATGAATGAACATAATAAACAAATAAATAAATAAAATATAAAAATAGTCTACAGGCATTATGTGCACAAACTGACTGCAAAGCTAGCTTAAAGACTCAAAGAAAGGCAAGGGCTTTGTAAAGTGAGAGAGCAAAAGAAGAAAGTAAATAAAAATCAAGTAAAATTAAATAAATAAATAAAATCATCCTACCACCTTTCAAAATGGTAGTGTCCTATGATTGATCCTTGTTAAGTGACTGCACTTGTAAAAAATTCTGGAGGCTAGTTACTCTTTTTTAGAAATTCTTTTTGTTTTAGACAAATTGGCGTTATCAGCAACAGCAACAGCAAATGGCAAGATTAAGACACAAAATAGGTAATTACAAATAATAAATTGTTTTTTTTTTACAAAGAGTTTAAAATAAAAAAGTAACATATGCAAACTTAGATTAAATTCAGAACAAAGTGATTTCTTCTAGGCCATCCAACTCCGACTCTGGCATTAATCAGCATTGCATCCACCAGAGGGGATGTGCTTTTGCCCTGAGTCCTCAGAACCAACAGTCATGCATGCATAGTATATGCAGACTAGGCGTGTACATATTAGTAAGTAGTTTTGCCAGATGCACGTTTGCTGTGACCTTTATTTCACATATACTGGAAACAGAATTCAACTATAAGTAGGTGTTCACATCTAGTATGTGGTAAATCAACATACATAAGTATGTATTTATTACAATACAAAATGGACATTTTGCCACTTATGTAATAGTCTGCTTATGTTCTCATATTACAGCCAGCTCTAGTCCCATAGTATCATTCATTAGCTCGATGGTTTCATAAATGAAAAGAGAATGGCTAAAGTTTCACAACCTAGTGCATACTGTCTTGGCTACTAACATCAATAAATTCAGACTTCTATAATCTCTACTAATAATACTTAAACCCATTCTCAACTCATTAAAGGTAAAGGAGAAGAGAGAATAATTGACTCAGGGTACAGAGCACCTCATGTCCAAAAGATCTCTCTTAAACTTGTTTAGAGATGGACATTCCCAAAAATGTGGAAGAGATTTCCTAAGACTTCTATCTACACCTCCAACAAAAGGGTTTGATTCAGGATAAATTCTGTGAGGATTCATAAAAGATATAAAAGAATTTGAACAAACAATACCATCCAAAAAAAAATCTAAATTGATGAGATTTAGTAGTATATCTCAGGATCTATAACAAGTCCCTCCTTTGTTAATGGGGAATAAATACTTCTAACTTTCTATCTCACATTACTCGATATCCATTGGTAATATCCTTATTTGTGTTTACAAGGATCATGAATATATATAACTGAGTATTCCTTTCCAAACAGTTCTGCTATCCAAAATCCATTGAAACAGCCGAAGAGGATCCTGTGGCTGAACTGTTAGTAAAAGTTCATATGTTACCCTATAATCCAATTAGTGGATTGAATGAATTTTAAAAATCCATTTAATCAATAAATATCTTATTAATTAATAGCTGTTCCCAAAAGGTAAGGTTACAAATCTTCCCGAGCTACCTCCCTACTTGTCCCTTACGTAAGCTCAGTGTTTGAAATCTACAGTGAGGGTTAAGTAGGGTAACCAGCTAAAGTAGTTATAAGAGTCAGTGCCCATTTATCCTGTTCTTTTAATGTTAAAAGGATACTCAAACTGTGAGTGTCTGGTCATCCTGGCTACTTGTTATTGTCCAATGTTATGTCAAGTTAATGAGTCTACAGAATACTAGCTGGTCTTTCCAAATCCTAATAAATTATGGAGAAATAAACTCCTAGAAGAGCTTGAGCCTATCTGCCATCAGACAGAGATGTAAATTTGGAAAGCCCAAGCCTCTTCAGTTTCCTGGAAGTGTAAGGATTTTCCATGCTATTCTGAAGTTAGAGCTGGACCAAACCAAATTTTGGATTAACTGCTTCAGTCTCTAAAGAGAATTTGCTGGTAGAGGTATAGGCAATCCTATGACAAAGCTGAAAAATTAAAAGAAGAATATGCCAAGTGACAGTTTGCACTCTGTGGCATTTTCAGACATCCGACTTTTTCACTAGACCATATGTCCTTCTTAGGACTGTCATGAATGTTAACTCAGTTGAGTCCAGTAAGTGAAATCAGCGTAATCTCAATATACATCAAGCTGCTCATGTTAGACATAGAAGGAACCCTTTCAATAATAGGTAGACTAAGGGAGTAATTAATGAAAATAGCCTTAGTTTTATCTCTATTAATTCTATAACCCACTAGCTGCCCCACAAGACCCAGTTCTTGGAAAACCAGTTCCAGATTCCCCTCCAGGTCAGTATGAAACACCATTAAGTCTTCAGTTTATAGTGCAATCTTTCTAGTTATGTGCCCAATTTCATACCCATCAAAAGGCATTCACCTCAATGTAATTGCTAAGAGCTATAAATATAATACAAACAGGAACACGAACAAGGGACAGCACTGTCTAGTTCCACTGTGTTTTCTGAATGCCCAAATTTTCCAAAGCCCTAACTCAGTATTTGCCTCTGACCAAATACACAAATTTCCTAAAAGTGCAGTGAGTTGTGAAGAAATCCCAAACCACAGCAAAACTTTAAACAGGAATGACCAGTTTGCTCTATCAAATGTTTTCCAGCACCACAGCTGATTAAAGCCAATGGCTTAGTCTTGGCCCCATCCTTTTCTATCAACATTTCAGACACAATTAAATTATCCAAAGTGTCTGTACTTTGTAGAATATCAGAAGCAGACCAGTAATCCTCTTCACCAGAATGGAAATAAAGTTGTGCAATCATGGTTTACAATGGAGATGGAACAATAAGAGGGGGCATGTATGTGATCTTTGCCACATTTCAGAATCAGAAAACAACAGCTTGCTTCCTTGAGCTGGGTATCTACCCTGTGGAAAATATCCTATTGATAGGTCTTACTAAGACAGTGAGAATAAATTATTTCTCCATATAGTATATTTTCAGTGGGACACTGTCAAGCCCTGGAGTTTTATCTTTGGCCAGAGTATTTAGTGTTGAGTCTACTTACTGTAGAGTAAATGGCACCATTACGGTAGATGCTTTGTTAGTGGTTAATTTAAGAATATTTAGCAAATGCATGCATTGCTATACATCAACCAAATTCAAGTCACTGGTTTCTTCTGAGCAAAAATGATTATAAGGCACAAATTCCTCAAGTATCTCACTCAGGACTCTTAGAAGTTTCCCTGTGCTTGACTTTTACATCTGAATCACCATCTTTTGGGTTTGACATTTAAGTCTCAGTGCTAAGGGCTTTAAGTTCACAGGAGAGGTTTCAAAAAAATAAGTTTATAGCTTTTTTTTCATCTGATCAGTTCTTTAATCCAGGTTACAGGATATCAAATCCCTCAACTCACTAATTCTGCTTTTTGTACCTAACATCCCACTAATCTTGTCCTGCTGTACTTTTCATAGCTTCCTTTCATATCTATTAATTCTACATCTAATTCACACCTGACAGTACCTACCAAATTCAGAACACACCCTATGCAATGTTTCCTTCAAAACTACTCAGTACTGGATATTGGGAACTCTGTCTCTCTCAAGTCCTTGACTAATTTTCCCCCAAATCTCTGACAGCCTCCTAACAAAGTGCTCCCCTTTGGATAAATACAAGTTAATATTCCAAAGTACTTGTCATGAATACTTTGATCCTGTTGAAAGCTCTTAGTAAAGGGGCTGTTCTCTCTGATCTATATAGGTGCTTATGCCAGGTTAGAAATTAGATGCAAATGTGCTTTCATTGTCACTATATCATCAATTCTAGACAAGGAAGAGAATCAGGAGAGAAAGCACATAACCAACTACTGGTTGAGGGATGAGGCCATATGCAATTCTGCCATTCCTCTGGAGCCAAGATATCTTTTAATCTATTTGACAACAGCCAGGACTACATATAATTGAGGTCTATAGCATACCCCACACAATGTAAAAACTGTGTTTCAGTCCCCTCCCCAAAACACCAGTCCTTCTTAAAAAAAACTGTAGTATTTCTAGCCCCAAGTAGCCTCAATTGTCACTTATGCAAATAAAGTTTACTGTTATCTAATGCCTAGCTTTAACCAAGTGTCCATCAAAACATAAAAATAACCCCCTTAAACACCTTTGTGGAATGTCAAAATAAGGTTTATAATTAAAGGAAAAAGCTAATTATGTCTGTAATAAATCAAAACTACCCACATTAAAGACTATCAAAAAGATCAACAAAACTCCGAAAATTACTACAAGGATAGTCAAAGTGGGACATGAATAAAAATTAGCATTCAAAGCCAAGAAAAATCATAAATCCTCAACTTGATAAGGCAAGTTAAGAAATAACACACAGCAATGTTCTGAATTAATTTATAATGGTATTAACCACTCTAACCATAAAGATGCTGACAATATACTTGCAAGGTTAATCTGACATTTGGCCTTAGTTTGAAGGGTGTCTGCTAATGTAGCCTGAAAATATGTATTGGAATTGGAAGGTGAGGTGAGTTAGGTTTGCAGACATGCACTGGGGACATAAATTAAATGACCTGACACATTTGTTTTAACCTTTATACACTGAGAAAATTGATTTTTACACTATGGGATTCAAACTAAGGCATAAGGGGAAAAACATTTTTCCACAGCATTGATTTTCCATCTTTGCCATAGAAGAAGTGCTGCTCAGAAGTAGTCAGGAATTATACATAAATATAGGTAACAGTATGAGCTGTTACACATGCATGTCTGTGGCCTGACAATGTTATTGGCTATACAGCCAGTTGTGTATGTGTCTTAGGCAAATGTAAAGCCAGTGCAAGTCCAGATAGCATAATTATACTTACAGAAATATAGTATACCTCAGTCATACATCTGAAAACACAATAATGGTGTCTCATCCCTTATACATATGATTCATATCAGCTCTACTATGTAAAGTGTTATAAGTGAGAGTGACTATAATGGGAAGTGGAACAACAGTAAAAGTGTATGGAAAATCCTGTATTAGAATCCAGGACCATGTGTATGGCAGTCCTACACTTACACCTGTTATCACAAGAAAGTTGAAATAACACTTGTCTGTGTTTCGGTTCATTCCTGTAAACTGCACAGTCACAACAGAAAGAAAAAAACGTTTCACATCCTGTCCTAGAACCCATGACCATCTGTACTCCAGCCCTACACTTACACCTGCTCCCACAGGACTAGTTACATGACATTCACTAATTTACTCATCTTTCTTAAGGCCTCTGTGTTAACTGCCATGCAATGCTGCTTAGTGGGTTTGTGCGGTGCCCAATAAAATTAATTGAATGCATCCAGTTTCTGTCTTGGTCCTGTCTGCTTCCTGGGTGGTCCAGATGTCTAGTTTGTGCACTGCCATACTTCACTCAAATGAGATAAGCACAGCCAAACTTGACATTCATTTTGTCCAGTCCCATGATTGTGCTAAGCACCACATCATGCAAACACTGGCCCCCAAAAATAAAAAAAACAAAAAAACAAGAAAGAAAATAAAAAAGGGAATAATAGTGGAACTGGGGAAAATTAATCTATGACTTACACACTAGAAAATGTTGGTTCACATGAGGTGTCTACAGAGATCTGGATTTGAACTCTCACTCCAATGAACCTTCAAAACACAGGCAGGGTGTCTTATCCTTCTTTGTCACACAAGCAGCTTTGCAGCAAGGAACTGGAATTATTCTGCATACAACCAACTGGAATATCATCTATAGTAATATGAAACCATACAACTGTTATTTGTCCGTTTATTATTTTTGGATATAGTGCACTAAGTGATCACACAACCAGTTATGATTATTACTTGCAAATATACAGTTCTGTCTTATTTATCTGTGTTTGTTGGTCAGTCTTCTGTTATCTGACCAGTAATTTGAGACATGCAGTCTCTAAGCCATTCTATGTCATTGACCTTAAAATATGTGAGGATATTAAATGGAAATAATATCATATGCAGTTGCCAACAAATGAAGGGGAGGTTGGAAGTTAATGAACAGAACCTAAGAATAGTGTACTGCTTACTTATATTTCCAACCTTACATCTAACACTTTGTAAGTCTAACCTGACACACCCACTGGATGCAGGATAACCAGTATTGCTATTGTGTTTTCCTTCTCCCAACAAGTAATCATTCACAGCTGCAATCCATTAAAACAAACACTGAGGGAGTGCATGCACTATGTTTAATTCTCCTACATGGAGCCAAGTTTTTGGTATTCAGCAGTTCTAATCATTTCACAACTCATTAGTATCTTCAACATTCTAACAGCCCTGAATTTACACCATATAAAAAGGTAATCATGAAGCTAAGAAAACTGAAGGTGAGGAGACTTGTTTATGTGGAGAAAACTGAACAGAGGCTATTACTTCGGGATATATCTGCCCAGAGGATTACTGATGTTGAAAAGGTATGTTTGCATGTTGTCAGCTACATACTGCATATGCTGGAATGTAATTAGGAAAAATCTGAAGTAAAGGGTTTTACACTTTTATCTGTATGCATTATTTAGAAATGTACTGATGCCATGGGCACGTTTGTCAAGGCATTTCACAGGTATACATGATTGTCAACTCCTTAAAATGGAATGTTCTGTGATAAATCTGTAGAAATGTTTCAGGGAAAGTTCATTTGATAGCACTTTTAGTATTTTAAAGATGGCTTGTTAGTAAAATATGTCATTTGCCTGTTCTTTTTTGGGGGGAACAAAGCTGCATTTCTGTTATGGCACAAACAAGGATATGTTGCTATTGTTACTCTCCTTTGTTGCATCCAGTGTGTTGTTTGTATATCAAATCTCTAGTTTGTTTTGTTTCTCCAGTGGGTAATACTGAGATGCTACCTTTTCTGTTTTATGTGCGAACAGCTATTTGGTAGTTATGTGATACTTATGTGCATTATACTTCTGTTGTCCTTCAGGACACCTAGGACTATGTCACCTAGGAATCTCAATCCTTGAAGACCATCCTTCACTGATGCTGAAAATCAAGTTATCACCTATGCTGTTAGGCAACATGGTGCTTTCCTGCTTGAAAAGGGATCAGGAGATATGGCACGCAGAATGCAGATTTGGCGGCAGATTGTGGACGATGTTAATGCCGTAGGTGGCCATGACAGCACATATGAGCAGTGCCATAGGGCCACTGACATGATCACATCTGCGTGGAGGAGAACAGCTGCAGTGGGCCATGATAAGATGGGTACCAGGGAGCCTGCTATAGAGCTATCACTAACACCAGCTGAAGAGTTCCTGTCCACTGTCGGGGATCTAGACAGCTCCTAGGAAAGTGCAGAACAGCATGTCCTCGACATCGGTGCAACAGTTTCAGAGACAGCAAGCATGTCCCAGAAAGAGCATCCAGGTAGGTTTTGGTATTTCAATTGTTTAATATTTTATACTAAAACAAGTGAATTCAATACATTACTTCTGTGTCCCAAAATTTTTTGGGGGGACTGAAGACTGCTACTGTTAACAACACATTTTGATTTATTAGCTTAGGTTGGAGTTTTCATCCAAATTCTTGTTGAAAGTTTAGGTAATGGACATATAAAGAGCTAACAGTATTACCCCCTGTGTTAATGTTAATTGTGATGATGTTTTCCTTACCTTTTGCTAAATGTCTTCCAGGACCATCCAGCTTGCAGAGGATAACCTCATCTGGAGATGGTAAACCAAATATTTTTATGTTAATACTGACAAGGAATTTAAAGAAATATTTTAGTGTGTGATGTTGATGTCAGTACTGTTGTGTGTATTGCTATACTATCTAATAGTGGCCGCACTGCTGTTTTGTTAGCAAATACTGGAGTACAGTAGTTTAAATAATAATTTTCACGTTGTTTGTTGCTTTTTATCACAGGTGATCCTGACAGTGGAGGTATGGGACTTCTACTACTTGATGTCAGTGTATCAGCAGATTATGATGATGCTGGTGGCCAACCCGTGGCACATTTGGGAGGTGCAGAGGTTGAATCTGACAGTGGTTGACATACAGCCATCCCCTGCAATTTCATCTGCCATAGCCAGTTGGTCTATGCCTTCCCATTCCAGTGAGCCCTCAGATATTGGGCAGGTGGAGGGCAAGGCCAATGATCAGGGAGGTGTGGTTGCTGTGGATGCAGTGCCTGTTGACTCTGGCCATAGCCAAAGTGTATGCAAGGTGCCATGAAGGAGGGTTGTTAGGGATGCTTGTAGGAGACCTGCTGTCTCTTCTCCATCTGATCCAGGTTTCCTTTCCCATGCCAATCAATGTACATTTAAGGCCATCACGGAGGCACAAGAACGGGCGGCCATGGTGGTGCAGTGGTAAGCATTGTCGCCTCACAGCAAGAGGTCCTCCGGTTCGATCCTCGGCTGGGGTGCCTCCTGTGCAGAGTCTGCATGTCCTCCCTGTGGTCGCATGGGTTTCCTCCGGGTGCTCCAGTTTCCTCCCACATCCCAAAGTCATGCAGTAGGTGGA